>NC_137071.1:24744224-25014072 GCF_951640355.1 Cnephaeus nilssonii
TTTTATTTTTTTCTTCTTATTTGATTGCTATGGTTAGGACTTTCAGTACTATGTTGAACAAGATTGGTGAAAGTGGACATCCCTGTCTTGTTCCTATTCTTAGGCAAAATGGTTTTATTTTTTGCCCATTGAGTATGATGTTGATTATAAGTTTGTCATATATGGCCTTTATTATGTTGAGGTATGATCTCTCCTCATTTTGCTGAGAGTTTTTATCAAAAAAAACTTTAATTTTGTTAAAGGCATTTTCTGCATCAATTGATATGATAATGGGATTTTTGTTTTGCAGTCTGTTTATGTGATGTAACACATTTATTGATTTGCAAATATTGTACCAACCTTGCTTCCCCATAATAAATCCCACTTGGTCATGGCATATGATCTTTTTAATGTATTGCTGGATCTGATTTGCTAATATTTTGTTGAGGATTTTAGCATCTATGTTCATCAGGGATATGGGACTGTAATTCTCTTTCATTGTGTTGTCTTTATCTGGTTTTGGGATTAAGGTAATGCTGGCCTCATAGAAATAGCTTGTAACTGTTCCTTCCTCTTGAATTCTTTTGGAATAGTTTGAGGAGGATAGGTGTTAGTTCTTCGTTGAATGTTTGGTAAAACTCCCCTGTGAAGCCATCCAGACTATGGCTTGTGTTTGCTGGATTTTTTTTTAATTAATGCTTCAATTTCATTGGTAGTTATCAGCCTATTCAGGTTTTCTGATTCTTCCTGATTGAGTTTTAAAGATTGTATTTTTCTAGGAATATGTCCATTTTGTCCAGATTGTCCAGTTCATTGGAATTAAGTCTTTCATGGTATTTTTTTTTTGTAGATCCTTTGTATTTTTGTGGGATCAGTTGTTACTTCACCTCTTTCTTTCTGATTTTGTTTATTTGGGTCCTCTCTCTTTGCTTCTTGGTGAGCCTCTCATAAAATACATACATCTATATATATAAAAGCCCAAGTGACCATTACGAAGGAACAGCCAGAACAACCAGTCGCTATGACGTGCACTGAACAGGAAGGCAGGCGAGTGGTTAGGAGTGAGCAGGCAAGCAAGCAGTTAGGGGCAAACAGGCAGGCAGGCGAGCGGTTAGGGGTGAGTGGTCCCTAAACCAGCAGTCAGACATCCCCCGAGGGGTCCTAGATTGGAAGAGGTCGCAGGCTAGGCTGAAGGACACCCCCCCACCCGCATGAATTTTGTGCACTGGGCCTCTAATATGTAAAATAAAGTGTGCATATTTCTCCCCAGATATTTATTAAGGTTTTGAACCTCAAGAATGATAACTATAACATAAAAAAGCTAATAGATCTGTAGTTTATGTAGGTACTATAAGTAAATGTAGTAAAACAGAAAGAGTTTAACTCAGAAAATGTTTTGAGTTTAGAATATGTTGTATTAGATTGTTTAATCTAATGAATTGCCCAGTCAAAAGATAGTTTTTTTTCCAGCTTCCTACTAAACACTTAAGGTGCTGGAAAAACCCTCTAGTAACACTGAAAACTAAGACTGGCGAAAAACTTATCCTAAGAACCGAGGAGCACCTTAAATAATGCTCAAGTAAGAAAAATAAAATAGCCCTAGCTGGTTTGGCTCAGTGGATAGAGCGTCAGCCTGCGGACTCAAGGGTCCCAGGTTCGAATCTGGTCAAGGGCATGTACCTTGGTTGCGGGCACATCCTCAGTGTGGGATGTGCAGGAGGCAGCTGATCAATGTTTCTCTCTCATTGATGTTTCTAACTCTCTATCCCTCTCCCTTCCTCTCTGTAACAAAATCAATAAAATATATTAAAAAAAATAAAAAATAAAATAAAGCAATTCTTGCTCTTTGGTAGATCATGAATGGGAAAAAAATGTCAATTATCACTAACGTATAAATGTAGGGTGGTTCCATTAGAAGTACTATTTGCCACCTCATTCACTTCCTGGAGCTAACAGTTCATTCCAAATTTAGAAAAATTATTTTTAAAATATGAGCTAGAAGAGAAAGCAGTTAGTTAGTCATACTAGAATTTAAAAATATGATATTTTCACATGAAAAGAAAGACCAAAGAAATCTAGGGAGTCCAGAAGAAGACCAAAATGTATATAGGAATTCCATGAAGATAACATTTCAAATCAGTTAACTTTCAAATAGTGGTTTTTGGATAACTAATCCCATATGAAAAATTCATAACATTGAATACATTCTTCATTCCACATATATGGATAAATTTCATATAGTTTGAATATTTAATTATAAAAATGAAAGCACATAGACATTAGAATAAAACATGGGTAGATTCCTTATAAAAAGAAGTGAGGGACATTCCAAAATGTTGGCGGTGTAAGTGGAAGGTACACCAACACTCTCCCACAACCAATCTGGAATAACAACTAAAATACAGAAAAATCATCTTGAATAATCAATTGAAGACTAGCTGGAGAGAATCCTGATAACCAAGGAGGGAAAGTGGAGACCCCATAGAGACTGGTAGGAAGTGTGGAGGTACAAGAGGGCTGGCCAGGCTCCCACAAGCAGCAGCTGAAGTTATGGAGGGGTTCCCATGAGAACTCAGGGATCTAAATCCCAAGCTGGCTGCCCAGCTGAGAGTAGCAGGACTGAGAAAGATGCCTATATAACATCTGGCTGTGAAAATCAGCAGAGTTGCTGCCTGCCAGGGAGAGATGGCTTCAAATGCAGGCAACCTCTTAAAGAGCCAACACACAAAATTTCCTATGCAGCCACTCACCTTGGGGTCCAGCAGAGTGTGGGCAGAGTGGACTAGAGCTGTGTGAGCATAATACAGGGATGGGGCCTCTGGGGTTAGAACTCAGAAGGCAGCCACCTTAGTCCCCTGTGATGAGTCATTCCCTCAGGACATCTTATCTTTCTCCTCCAGACCTTTACCATCCAAGCAGCTTTTGCCTGGGGCAGGGAGGGTGGGGGATATTGCTCCACACTGTTGGGAAACCTCTCACACCACCCTATGGTTGATAGCATGAGGCAAATCAACTGAATGACATTCAGACTTCAGGAAGAGGCAGATCTCTGGAGGCTTTGAGTCTTTGCCTGATTTCCTTCTGGGACCGGAAAGCAGACCCTGGTGCATATCCTGTTCCTTTCCAAAGGCACCCAGCCCCAGCAGAGGGAGCCACAAGCTGTGGATTGCTGATAACTCCAGATAGGGTACTCAAGGCCAGTCAGTCATAAACAGCATCTGACATTGACCTGCACTAGAGGTCAGGTGTCATAGCAGATCTACCTAATACATAGACACAAACCAAAACATGCACCCTAAAAAAGGAGAAAAAACAAACAAACAAACAAACAAAAAACACACATACCCTAAATGAAAGAACAAGGTAATTCTCCAAAAGAAGAGCTAAATGTAATGGAGATAAGAAATTTATCAGATATAGAGTTAGAATAATGATGGCAGTGATGTTCAACAGCATGAGAAAAGATATAGTAACTATGAAAAAAGACCAGTCAGAAATGAAGAATTACATAGCACTAATATAGAACACATTGGAAGGAATACATAGCAAAGTAGGGGAAGCTGAGGATCAGATCAGTGAATTAGAAGATAGGGTAGAAAGAAATAAACTAGAGAACCAAAAAGAAAAGAAAAAATTTAAAAACAGGAGGACAGCTTAAGGGAGCTTTGGGACAACATGAAAAGTAACAATATTCGCATCATAGGAGTACCTGAAGGTGAAGAAAAAAATTGAGCAAGGGATAGAGAACCTGTTTGAAGAAATAATGACAGAAAACTTCCCTAACCTGGTGAAGGAAAAAGTCACACAAGTTCAGAAGATACAGAGATTCCCAAGCAAGAAGAACCCAAACAGGCCCATGCTCAGATACATCATAATTAAAATGCCAAAAATTAAAGACAAAGAGAGAATCTTAAAGGCAGCAAGAAAAAAGCAATTTGTTATCTACAAAGGAGCTCCAATAAGGCTGTCAGATTATTTTTCATCAGAAACTCTACAGGCCACAAGGGAATGGCATAAAGTATTCCAGGTAATGAAAAGCAAGGATCTGAAACCAAGATTATTATATCCAGCAAGGCTATCATTCAAGATAGATAGTGAAATAAAGAACCTCCCAGACAGAGAAAGGCTAAAGGAACTTATCACAACTAAACCAGCACTGCAAGAAATGATAAAGGGACTGTTGTAATGAGAAGAAGAAAGAAAGAGAAAGAAACATAGGTATAAAGAATTAAAATGAAAATAATTAATGAAGTATCACCTCACACTTGTCAGAAAGGCTACCATCAACAAATCAACAAATGACAAGTGCTTGTGAGGATACAGAGAAAAGGGAACACTAGTATCCTGGTGCAGCCATTATGGAAAACAGTATGGAGTTTCCTCAAAAAGTTAAATATGGAACTACCATTTGACCCATTGATCCCACTTCTAGGAATATATCCTAAGAAATCTGAAACAACAATCAGAAAATAATGTATGCACTCCTATAGCACAGTTTACAATAGCTAAGATCTGGAAACAGCCTAAGTGCCCATTAGCAAATAAGTGGATAAAAAAGATGTGGTACATTTATACCATGGAATACTATGCAACTGTATAAAAGAAGGTTATCTTACCCTTTCAGACAGCATACAGGGATATGAAGAGTATTATGCTAAGCAAAATAAGCCAGTCAGAGAAAGACAAGTATCACATGATCTCACTCATATGTGGAATCTAATGAACACAATAAACTGATGAACAAAATAGCTACAGAGACATAGAAGCATGGAACAGACTGTCAAATCTCAGAGGGAAGGCGGGGGTGGGTGAATGGGTTTGAAGAGAGCAACCAGAGAACTTGTACTAGTATGTATATATGCGTAATCCATTGACACAGACAATACTGTGGTGAAGGCCTCGTGTGGGGGGCAGTGGCAGGCTACAAGGGGTCAATGGTGGAAAAAGGGGGACATATGTAATACCTACAACAATAAAAATTTAATAAAAAATGTTAGAAGTGAGGACAGATTGCCTGTCCCTACTCAAAGTGTTACAAAAGGCAATGGGAAAATCATAGGAAGTAAAACTCAGTGGTGATACACAAATGAATTTGACATATTCTCAAAGATTTTTTCATTGTTAAATTTCAGTGATTTCCACTTATAAGTTAATAATAACACAGTGATTGTTACTATTCAAGCAAATAACAAGAGTTAAATTTATCATGAATTCATTAGTGAATAGTTCTTTCTAGTCTGGTAAATAGGCTACTAGATAGTTATGTGGGCTTATATATCATAGCATGATCTTTTAATACTTTCATTTGAAGTATTATAAGAAATCATGGTATTAACAATTAATTTCCCTTTTGTGTGTTTGTCTTGACTCCTTACACCAACCAAATGTATAGGTTTATTTTTAGTTATAATCTAATTTTAATGATAATATAGTTTGTAACGATAAATGATCATTTCTAAAATTGGTTTCCTTGGGGATGCATAATGGTTTAGTTGACACAGCTCTTGCTGTTTTTATTCTATTCCATCTCTTGCTGTTTTAATTCATTTGAATCAATGATTCACTAAAAATATAGAGCTCATAAAGCCAAAGTTGAAAATAGCACATTGTTTATATAGCTTAGCAAACAATACAATCTTTCATTGGGACTTTGTGTAAGTTAACCAAATTGTTTCAATTCCTCCATTTCTAAAAGGAGTAACATAATAGTACTTAATTTATGGTGTTTTTCTGAGAAGAAAATGAGATAGTGTGTGAAAAATATTTAGTATGGACCCTGGCATATAGTCAGTATTCAATAAATGCTAACTTGTAATCATATTAATTAACTAGAGGCCCCGTGCATGAAATTCATGCACGGGGGGGTGGGGTGTCCCTCAGCCCAGCCTGCACCCTCTCCAATCTGGGACATCCCTCTCACAATCCAGGACTGCTGGCTCCTAACTGCTCGCCTGCCTGCCTTCCTGATTGCCCCTAACCGCTTCTGCCTGCCAGCCTGATCACCCCCTAACCACTCCCCTGCCAGCCTGATTGATGCCTAACTGCTCCCCTGCCCGCCTGTTTGCCCCTAACTGCCCTCCCTTGCAGGCCTGGTCACCCCTAACTGCCCTCCCCTGCAGGCCTGGTCACCCCTAACTGTCCTCCCCTGTAGGCCTGGTCCCCCCAACTGCTCTCCCCTGCAGACATGGGTCCCCCCCAACTGCCCTTCCCTGCAGGCCTGGTCACCCCCAACTTCCCTTCTCTGCCAGCCTGGTCAACCCTAACTTCCCTCCCTTGCAGGCTTGATTGCCACCAACTTCCCTCCCTTGCAGGCCTGGTCCCTTCCAACTGCCCTCCCCTGCTGTCCATCTTCTGGTGGCCATCTCGTGTCCACATGGGGGCAGGATCTTTGACCACATGGGGGCAGCCATCTTGTGTGTTGTAGTGACAGTCAATCTGCATATTACTCTTTTATTAGAAATGATAGAGGCCTGGTGCATGGGTGGGGGCCAGCTGGTTTGCCCTGAAGGGTGTCCCGGATCAGGGTGGGGATTCCCTTTGGGCATGGGGTGGCCTGGGTGAGGGGCCTGTGGTGGTTTGCAGGCTGGCCACACCCCCCAGCGACCCAAGTGGAGGCCCTGGTATCTGGGATTTATTTATCTTCTACAATTGAAACTTTGTAGCCTGGATTGGAGCCAAGCCTTCTGCTCGCTCCATGGCGGTAGCCATTTCTGTTGGGATTTATTTATCTTCTATAATTGAAACTTTGTAGCCTTAAGCGGAGGCCAAGGCAGGCCAGGGTGTGCGGAAAGCTTGGCTTCCTCCATCGCCAGGGGCAACCCTAGCCTCCTGCTCTCTCCAGCTCCGTGGCTGCAGCCATTTTTGTTGGGATTTATTTATCTTCTATGATTGAAACTTTGTAGCCTGGAGTGGAGTCTTGGGCTGGCCAGGGTGTGCGGAAAGCTTGGCTTCCTTCATCGCTGGGGAAACCCAAGCCTTCCTCCTGCTCTCTCTGTGGCTGTAGCCATCTTGGTTGGGTTAATTTACATACTTCTGATTGGCTGGTGGGTGTGGCTTATTGGTGTAGCTGAGGTATGGTCAATTTGCATATTACTCTTTTATTAGATAGTATAGAGGCCTGGTGCACGGGTGAGAGCCGGCTGGTTTGCCCTGTAGGGTGTCCTGGATCGGGGGGGGGTATCCTTGGGGGTGAGGCGGCCTGGGCGAGGGGCCTGTGGTGGTTTGCAGGCTGGCCACACCCCCTTCTCTCTCCAGCTCCGTGGCTGGCCGGCAGGCAGAGTGGTTAGGGGCAATCAGGCAGGCAGAGGCAGGCAGGTGAGCGGTTAGGAGCCAGCAGTCCCGGGTTGCGAGAGGGATGTCCGACTGCTGGTTTAGGCTCAATCCCTGTAAACCAGCAGTAGGACATCCTTTGAGGGGTCCCAAATTGGAGAGGGTGCAGGCCAGGCTGAGGAACACCCCCTCCCCCGTGCACAAATTTTGTGCACCAGGCCACTAGTATCTTAATACTTGTCCAACAGGTAGGGGTTGGTTTCAAAGTATAGTCCTGTGATCATCTGCTTTTGTATCTTATGAGCTACTACTTAAACATGCAGTTTCCTGGGCCACATCCCAGAATGAATAAATCAGCATTTCTAAACGTGGAGCTCAGCAAGCTGCATGTCTATCAAGTTTCACAGGTGGTTCTTATCCAAAGTAAAGATAGAAAATTTCTAATTCACTAGAACACAAGAAAATGCTGTCAGTTTTTTCGTTTTGTGTTGTTGTTGTTGTTCTCTTGTCCTCTGTTCTGTATAACCTGGAACAGATACCCCTTTTTTCATAAATTAATTTTGGCTTCACTCATGTCATCAGTTAAATAAGTGAACAATTTCCTAGTAGAAACTTGGGGGCTTCAAGGAGAATCTTGGACTACTACGGTCTAGGAAAAAAATACAGAATGAATCAAAGGGTCATCATATTTAACATTTCATCAGCCCCCTATTCCCTTCAGGAGATAACCTTATTGATTGATTTTTTGAGAGAGAGAGGAAGGGGGCAAGGAAGAGAAATAGAGATAGAGAGACATTGATTTGTTGTTACACTTATTTGTGTGTTCTTTGGTTGCTTCGTGTATTTGCCTTGACCAAGGATCAAACTGCAACCTTGGCGTATCAGGATGATGCTCCAACCAACTGAACTACCTAGCAAGGGCCTAAGATATATTTTTTAATAGAGTTGATGACATTTCAGAAAAAATAGTAAAGCAAGTAAAGTGAGCTTATAATTTTGTATAATGTGTTTTTTTATTCAGAAGTTGAATAAAAATTATCAGTAAACTTGAAAAATTATCAGTCAACGAATTAGATTACTTTCTGCTCTTAAAATTATATTCTTAAATTTTTTACCACATTAAAACTTATTTTGTGGGTTTTTTTTTTTTACAGGAATTGAATTGCCTCCTAGAGGGATTATTCCAATCCCAGTGTGTTTTGTTCCCAAAGTTATGAAATTAAGGAAGACAATGGCCGTTGTTCAAATGAGGAGGGCAAATGGAAAAAATTGGCCTATTGACAATTTTGATGAATTGAGTCCAGAGATGAAAAGGTGACATTCAAATAAGTATATTGATTTCATTTTGTCTGGCACTGATACAATCAGCTTCTTTTATATGTGATGCAATGTAAAGGTCATGCTTTTTATTCTCTGACATGTTGAAATTTATATGTTCAGAGGAGGAAAATGTATTTGTTAAATGGGTATAGTATGTATCATTGCTGACGTGAAATTAAAAGTGATGAACAACTCAATCTTAACAGACTCAGAGATATGCAAAGGCCTCCTTTTAGACTAAGAAAATAGTTACTGCCAAGACAATAAGTAATCTATATTTGGGAGAATAACAAAAACAACTTGTCTGGGCAAAGTATAAGACTTGTGATGCTGGTATTCATCTACTGATGGCACAGTGCCAGGTGGATATGACAGCCTGATGAACCTCTCCCATGACTAGGGTATCCTGTTTCATTGCCAGAATGCAGGAGACTTGTATCCTCATTTCCTCGCTGAAATTTAAGCCAACTCCAATAATGATAGAAAATGTAAATGCTTTCCTGCTGTTATAGTTAAATTAAATAATTGTCTAGAAGTCTTAATTAAAAAGAAATTCTTATTTTGCCCTACATGTACATATTTCATCTCCACATTTGCTTTTTCATCACTCCTGCTGTCAAGACTGTCTACATGATTTGTGGGTCCTCATGTAAAAGTAAAAATGAGGGAGCCCTTCTTCAAAAAGTATTAATAATTTTAAGACAGGTACAATAGTGTATTAAACAAGCATGGAGTAATGCTAAGTGTGTGATTTTTGTGCTAATGCACAGGTCACACTCCTATGAAGCTGGTCCTGCCTGCCATGACTTAAGTTTCATTTTTAACAGGAAAAGCCTGTTTTCAACAATGATCAGAATCATTCTAGTATCGCTATCCTCTTGGTAGTGTATAAATGTACTTAAAATATTTTGAGAAATGTCCTCTTTCTTTTAACTGCTATCTCCCAAAAGGAAAGTACTCCTTTCTGAAGTCCTGTATTTAATGGAGTTTTTGTATGTGTGCTTTGTTTGTCCAATTTAGAATATAACCCATGGGAATTGTACTACCTGTGATTAATCACACTCTAGTCACATAAAAAATATCAATACCAAGCTTTAAGTGTAGGGAGAAATGTTCTTTAATTTTAACTTACATCTCATAATGGTTGTATTTTATTTTTACTTGTGATAATTTCCCTTAGTTTGCCTTAAAATGTTTATCAAAAATGTTTTTATATTTATTTACCAAAAATGTTTTGTATTTCATACTTATTGTCTCTCTGCCAAAGTTTAAAT
The DNA here is from genome assembly GCF_951640355.1 of Cnephaeus nilssonii. Taxonomy (NCBI): domain Eukaryota; kingdom Metazoa; phylum Chordata; class Mammalia; order Chiroptera; family Vespertilionidae; genus Cnephaeus; species Cnephaeus nilssonii. The sequence goes on from NC_137071.1 coordinate 24,754,067, forward strand.
TCACAAGTGTTGCTCATATACCATTAGGTTAATAGAGAACATGCTCTTCTATGCTAATATTTAAAGTGTTTATGTTTTTTGTTCACTCTTAATTTAATTTCTAATTAGAATGATGGGAATACACAGTGGAGAAATCCAAGCAATACGATGGATATACCCTATTCTTGGACTCCCACAGGCAAAACATGATGAATTCCCTCCAGGTAGGTATATTTTAGTGTCAGAAAACACTAGGATTTGGGGGTAGTTTAGAGGCCTTCTCATCCCATCTTTTCTTTGTACAAGTAAGAAGGTTGAGGTCCAGAGAAAGTAAGTTGTGAAGTAGCCAGCCCTATTGGTGGGAGTGTTAGGACTGAATCTTGTCCTCTAACAATGAGTCCAATGTTATTTCCACAAAACCATACCATTTCTTGTTGCTCTTCCTATTGGTAAAACCTAGAAATCAGCTAAGATGAAAATAACATTAACTTCAGGGCTCTTTATCTCACATTCTGTAAAGTGCTCAAAGCCCTGAACTAGATCTATTAGAGTCTGTGGAGACCCTAATCAGAGTACGCCAGATGTTCAAAGCCAATTGGAGTGTGGGGTCCCTTTTCAGAGTATGCCAGATGCTGAAGACCAATTTGTCATACTAAGATGCAAAAGCAAGGACACAGCGATATTACTGTACCAGTATACACTGCACAGGCATACCTTTCTGTAACCCAAATATTGATGTCACTATTTGGGAAGAAGCCTTTTTTGTCTAAGTTGGTACAAAGATGTGTTGTTGACCAGCCAGTGTGCCACTGCTTGGTATGGCTCCTGTGTTTGCTACTGTATTAGCAAGGACTTCTTTGTATGGCTACTTTGTGAGGCTACTTTGAAGAACTGTTTTGTCTGATGGCTCCTATTTAGCAATGGTTACTTGGTCCGCAATAAAGATACTCTCCTATATGCCTATGGCTTCTCAGGTTTTCTCCATCTAATACCCTGCGTCTATGAAGGTCCAGTTCCTGGCAGGGGAACAGAGGCCCCACAGTTAGTGTAGTAGAGCAGGATCAAGGAGTAAGTACTCCAACAGAGTTCCAGCTACTTTGGTTCTCCCGTCACATTTAATCACCATATTCTAGCTTCTGTCTAATTCTAAGTCTCATCCAAGAATTATCCTATCCCTCTATTAGTTGTCCCAGACACAGATTTATATGATGTTCTCCAAAAACTAGTCAGAATTTACTAAAATTCTCAAGGAGGTTAGGTTGCTATCATGCACACATTAAGTCTCTACTTTGAAAATGCCTTTCTTTTTCTCATTGACCCCTGTTTTTCCTCCACAGACTCCAGACTTTTCTCAAGTTTCTGTTTATTCTCTTTCCTCAGTATTCTTCTCACTCTTTCCACATTCCTTGCTTTTCCCATGTGCTTCTGAAGGTCTGCCTAAGAAATCAATGCCTCTTAGGTAGGCATAAAGCAAAATTTAGTATCCCAACCTCTTACCAGGCTCTAGGCATAGTTCTTTTTTTAATTATTGATTGATTGATTGATTGATTAAGGTATTACATATGTGTCCTTATCCCACTATTGCCCGCCCCCCCCACTCATGCCCTCACCCCCCTGGTGTCTGTGTCCTTTGGTTGTGCTTATTTGCATGCATACAAGCATACAAGTCCTTTGGTTTTTTTCTTCCCCTTACCCCCACCCTCCCCTACCTTCCCTCTGAAGTTTGAGCATCTGATCAATGCTTCTCAGTCTCTGGATCTGTTTTTGTTAATCAATTTATGTTGTTCAGTATAATCCATAAATGAGTGAGACCATGTGATATTTATCTTTCTCTGACTGACTTATTTCATTTAGCATAATGTTCTTCAGTTCTTCAAAACTAAGAAACACTAAATTGCTCTGCACAGCAAAGGGATACTTATTTTGGATCTTTCCCTTAAGCAACTCAGATGAGCTTTAAAAAAGTCTTGAAATTTTGAATTTTCTTTCTCCCTCCAATACCAATCTTCGCTAATGAAAAAGAGTCCTTTACTGACATAAGTTATGTCATCACACTTACAAAGAAGAAAAAAATAAGTTTTGCTTGTGAATAACAGCATTTTCGCTAATATACTGGAAGGGAGGTCAGTTCCATATTTCCTTATGTAGTTTCATTTAAACTGGAATAAAAATCCACATATCTATCAGTTCCTTTGACAATAAATGTCATTGTTTTACTTGAAGTACTTGTACTTTTGAGTTAAAAAATTATCAACACATATAAATATTTCAAATGTACCAAAATATCTTCATAATGCTTCACAAACATGTGAGAGTGTTTATTCTTTCTAGAAGATAGTTGTCTGTATACTTTACATCGAGCTGAACAAGTTAAAATTTGTAGCACAGTCAATGTGATGTAATGAAGCCTAGACATTACTCTGTTGGAATTCTAACAGTGTTGCTTGTGTCTATACAGACACAGTTTTATTTTAACTAGATTAAAGCATTAAAGATTTTCTTTCAGTCTGATACAAAGCCTCTGAGAAGATAAACATAATTTTTGTACAGTTTCCTTCAATTAAAATTAAACATGCTCCAGAAATATAAAGGAATTTTCTATCTAATCATATCTCTTGATTATTATTCTATTTTTAAATTAAATGTGAGCTCTATAAATAGCCCATGTTTCATTAGCCCAACCCAATAGTAACATCAGTGTTCTGAAACAGATTGTGTGCTAATTATTAAATCATTTTTACAAAAGTCTAAAACTTATTCTAGTAATTATTTCCATATAGAAATGCCCTTGAGAAACAAATAGGTATAATTTTATAAATACATATTATTTACTTTCTGTACAGTCCATTCTTCATCTGCAAAACACATTAGAGATAACCTATTGCTTTCCCAACTCAACCGTATCACCATCCATGTTTATTGTTTCTTTTCTTTCTTATGTATCTATCAGCCAGATTACTCTCAAACCCAGGGTATTTTTGTTGTTCTGGGTTTTTTGTTTTGTTTTGTTCTCTCTTTGCATTCTTATCTGGTCCTGTCCACTGGGGCAGATAATTGGAAAAGGACTCTTCTACCTGTCAGTGGAAATACATTGGACTGTGAACCCACTGTGATTTCGTGATCCTTACATTGTCAAGGGCACTAATGTGGCATGATACTAATTGTACCTTTGATCACACTAATTTCTAACTTAATGCTTTAAGACTAAAGCAAATGATAACCAGAAAAGCTTGTACATTTTCCTCAGCCATTACAGCCCTCTTAATTCACATCTAACTTTGTACCCTTATTATACATTTCACATTTATTCTAAGTCCAAAATGTTCACTATCAACCTGTAAAATTTAGAATTAAAAACAAATTTATTTTAAACATTTTTATACTATAAATGTGATATGTATTGTGAAAACACATAAATTTGAGGACATTATCCAATTTTGCAAGTCTAAGTGAATATATTAGTATTGATGCCACAAAAGCATGGCATAATACATTTCAAAAGCTTTTTTAATATTGTGGTTCACTTTTTATCACTTATCGTCAATTTACATCCTATGTTCATCTAAAGTGATAAAATATAACATTTAATATATTTTAGAGAAATAAAATTACTATTTATGTGGACTAGAGTATACATGGTCTCATAATATAATCTAGAGCTAATGCCAGATGCATAGATTAATACTCCTTTATATAATTAGTAGTTATATAAAAATATTTTGATTTCTCACAAGATCACTGACTTCTGTATTTAATGTAAAAAAATATTGGAATTTAATATATATATAAAGTATTTTCAATCCTCACCTGAGGATATGCTTTTATTGATTTTTAGAGAAAGGGGAAGAGGGAGGGAGAGAGAGAGAGAGCGAAAAAGAGAGAGAGAGGGCAGTGTGAGAGAGAAACATCAATTATTTGCCTCCTGTACGTGCCCCGACCAGAGATTGAACACACAACCTGGTAAGTGCAGATAGAATCTGCAACCTTTTTGGTGTATGAAACAACATTACAACCAACTAAGCCACCTGGCCAGGGCAAAATATATAAAGTTTTTTATGCTGTACATTAATATATAATCACATTTTAATATTGATTTTAATATATTACAATTTTCAATTTAACTGTTATTTGTGTACTGTGTAAATTTCAAGTGAAAATAAAAATATTTAAGTATTTTACTTAAAGGAATTTTAAGGTAGATGTAAATAAATAATATAGTAGGGAATATTTTAAAACTCATTACAAAATAAAGGTTATAGAAGTTACTTTTTAAATTATTTGAAGATATTTTCTATAGTATAGTTATATAAGTTGAGTTTAGCATTTACCACAATGAATATATGCTAGTAGATAGCTGAAAAATTCACATGTTCTTGACCACCAGGTGAATTATTGATATAACTAGGTCTGTTTCTGAGTAAGATTTCTATATCCTAGTACAATCTTCTATTACCTAATTTATATCTTCAGATTTATCGTTTGTCATGTTATTTTTGCATATTATTTAATATTCATATTTTATTACAAAATGTATATAGATATTGTGTAAGGGTGTGTGTGTTTGTGTGTGTGTGTGTGTGTGTGTGTGTGTGTGTGTGTGTGTGTGTGTGAATGCAGGTGCAATGTCAAGTCAAAGTATGCCAAAGTACTTTTATTTTATTTTTCATGACATAATTTAATAATTTATTTTCTTGTAGCTCAAGAATGATCATATAACCTAATAACCAAATTAACTGGAAATATTTCTCTCTTGTAGCTGTCATAAAATGTCAGTCCAGGAAACGGATAGAAAAGGAGTTGCAAGTCACAATTACTGGTGATTTTATTGGAGATCATCCTATCTTAAATGTATCAGATTTTGTAGTAATTCCAAAAAAACGTTCATATGCATCTTATGAAGATATCGATGGTAAGAGAACCATAGTCATGTATATAAAACATGATGATAAATAAAACCATTTCCTTAAATTACAGTTTTCTGATTACTCAGTTATGTGAAAATCCATGCTAATTTATTTTTCTTTTACATTATATCATTAAAATACTACTCAACAAGTGTTCAGTAATACTTGTTTTCTTCACAGTAGCTATCTCCAAAATGATGATAATTATGGTTATTAATGACTTTATAAGAATAGAGTGTTAAAGTGTTATTACAGGTTTTATTATCAGAGTAACCCTATGAAGCCGGTAGTATGACTATATTTTATTTTACAAGTAATTTGTACAGTGTCATTCAACATAGCAGTGGAAGGCATGGTATATGAATAGAATCTTGACTATTTTTTAAAACATTATTTTAAATTTGAAATAACTTTAGATTTAAAACCTAGATGTGAAATAGTAAGTTCTAAACTGTTCATATTGTGATCAGGCCTAACTTAATTGCTTTTCCTTTTAAAGCCCTGTAGGAATAAAAGAAAATTACAAAGGCAAGGCTTTCAAAGAGGTTCCCTAACATAAAGTATAATGTCTGGTGCAGAGTGGTCAATCAATAAGCAAGAGTTGTCTCTACTTTCCCATTATGGTCACACTCTGACCTACCCTGTTTGGTCCCATGGCTCTTTCTTTTCAGTAGTAGTGTTTACCCATTGTTTTATAAATAAGATATTACCTTAAAACTTATAAAATTACCAATATTCATCTATTTTTGAACCATAGAAATGTCTGTTTTATATGAATCACCGATATTTGATTTTTTTTAATGTACAAAAGTGTCTTTTCATGTGATGCAATCTACATAAAATAATCCAGAATTAGCCTGCACCATTAGGCCCCTACTACCTATCATTCCAACCTTTTATTTCCCTAGGTCAGTGGTCGGCAAACCACGGCTTGTGAGCCACATGTGGCTCTTTGACCCCTTGAGTGTGGCTCTTCCACAAAATACCACGTGCGGGCGAAACTTTGTGGTCCATGCGCAGAAGTCGGTTTTCGGCCTGGGCGAGTCTATTTTGAAGAAGTGGCGTTTGAACACTCAAGGGGCCAAAAAGTTGCATGTGGCTCGCGAGCCGTGGTTTGCTGACCACTGCCCTAGATTGTTAACCTGTTACTCAACCAAGTGGGATCACTTGCTACTTCTGTACAGTTACCATCTACTTTCCCATTATGGTGAATGTCTATGAGATAGTCTGCCCTACCCATCTGCCAACTTTCACTCATTTCTTGTGGAAACTACTTCCACTAGCCATATAATTCTTATAATATTTCAATCATATAGTCTTCCCCTGCTCAGAGTGGACATCTAATGGAGGTTGGGCTTGTGAGTCTTACCTCTCCCCCACATCTTTTGTAGTCAGAACACAGAAAGTCTGTTTCTCTTCATTTGCTGAAGCTGTAATAAGTAAGTGAGTATTTTTTTCTCTGCATGCCTGTTTTGCTCCTCTCTTCACAGGTCTACTTTCTCTGCCTACTCATCAAATTATACACAAGGCTCAGTCATGATTAATTGGTTCTTCCTTTTATTTAAGGACACCCTCAGTAACTTCCAAAAGGTCATTCCAACTGGGATTCTGTTATTTGCAAACAAGCATTCAAAGAGTAAATATAGAAGAGGATCTGGAAATAATAAATATTCCTTAAGTGAATTACAAAAATGTTAGAATAATCTCCCACATGCAATCTTACTGTAAGATTTGGAAGGCAGCCCTGGCCAGTTTGCTCAGTGGATAGAGCATTGGCCTGCGGACTGAAGGTTCCACATTTGATTCTGGTCAAGGTTTCAGGCTCAATCCCTGGCCAGGGTGTGTTCAGGAGGCAACCAATTGATGCTTCTCTTTCACATCGATGTTTCTCTCTCTCTCTTTGTCTCTCCCTCTCCCTTCCACTTTCTCTAAAAATCAATGGAAAAATATCCTTGAGTGAGGATTAACAACAACAACAAAAATATTTGGAAGGCAATATTTTAAAAACTAGTGGTAGAATTTTGAAATGAGTATCTATGTTATATGTACCCAGTGTACTCATAAAATCTTTGGAATTATAAAAAAATTAATTCACATTAATGTTCTTTATATTTACTGACTAGTTATTGTGTGAATTGTGTGAGATGAGATAGTAATACTATTATTAGGTTGCATAATAAGATATTTCATTATGTTAATTTGTTATTTATTTTGTCTCTTTGAATTTTAGTTTTCTAATTGCAAAAATGCCAACTTAATCACAGATAATTTAAATTTATTTTAAAAATGAAATAAATTTAAATGAGAAGGGAATTTTCTATTGCAAGCCTATTTATTTACTCCTTATTTTAAAGAACTATCCTATCTAATAATAGAGTAATATGCAAATAAACATCACTCCGCTACGCCCACGATTGGGCAGCGGGAGGCTGGGGGGCGGGGTCTCTCCGGGGGCTGTGGCGGTGGTGGCGGCGGCGCCCAGACCCGCCCCCATCAGCGTTTGCGGGTCTGGGGCGGCGGTGCCTGGACCCGCCTCCATGCATCTGCACTGGGTGAGGGCCTGGTCAGCAGCCGCTGAGGCTGCTTCAAGGGCCAAAGAGGGAGGCAGGGCCAGACCTCAGCGGCCACAGCTGCTGCAGGGCTGGGGAGCCAGGCAGGGCTGGACAGGCAACCTCAGGGTGGGCCTGGGGGTGGGTCCAGTGGAGCAGCTTGACAGCAGACAGCAGGGCCTGCTTGGTGGTAGCTGTCGGAGACCCACAACAGGCAAGTGGCCCTGCAAGCAGCACCCAGCAGGGCCTGCTTGGCTGTTGCCGCAGCGATCCGGGAGCAGACAAGCGCAGCTGCAGGCAGCACCCAGCAGGGCTTGCTTGCCCATCACTATGGTGTGGAGCAGGCAAGCCCCGCAGAGAGCAGAGAACCACAGGGAGTGGGCCTAAGCCATGAGCAGGACATGTCCTGAGGGCTCTCGGATTGGAGAGGGTACAGGTCGGGCTGAGGGACCCCCCGTGCATGAATTTCATGCACCGAGCCTCTAGTCTTTTAATAATGAAATCAGACTGATGCAAACCATTTTCATTTATCTCAAAAACATTATAAATTGGATACAGATTTTGCTTTAGAGACTCATGTAGCATTAGAGGAATGTAGGGAATATAATCTTTAAATAAATGATACCCTGTCAGCTTCCTTTTCTTCAACCAATAACCAATACTGAAAGAGAATTCTCATTATTTATTGAGATCAGGGATAAAAATATTAGTGTAGATTAACCTGAGTTTAAATGTTTAACTCAACTGCTGATTTGCAGTGATAATTATTTTATTAAAATAGACCATAATTTTAATAAGCAGACAACTTATATAGTAACCATACCCCAGTGAATATCCAGTCCCTTTCTGAAGTGAAATCATTGTTTTGTGTGTCATCTGCTATGCTTAAGTGAATATTAAGAGTTGAGTGTTCAAACCTTTATTTCTGTTTTAAATCTGTCCTGTAGAAGACAAAATGTTGATGCTTTATGACATTAAGTAAAAAAGAAGGTAAAGAAATCCTTGTATATAGGAATTATTTTAATAACATCTCACTAAATTGCTTAAGTTGTACTCTTCTCAGGTTGCAAGCTAAAGAAATTATAATTCTGATAATAGAAATTGATTAAATCTTATTACCTGGAAAAATCTACTTCCTTCAAGATAAACAAGGTCTATAAGGAAGCTTCAAACAACATCATTTTGGGAGGTTTGAAATGCATATTATTTGAGGAAAACAGTCTCCCAAATAGCTCTTCAAAATACACCTTTTGATATGGCTCATAATTTCACTGTTTCAGTACTTTTCATGAAGAAAAATAACTATATGGAAAATAACTATTTGGAAGGTTTGCAGACTTCTCTCTTCCCATCATTTCCTCTACACTAGCTTTTTCTCTGCTCAATACCAACAAACTCAAGAAGCTCATCTATTTATTGGCTAAAGACATTTTAATGTGTAAATGTTTATGTTCTGAAGCTTGTCTTGCTATCCAGAAGTAGAGTTTTTTCAATCTTCTCTCAACTTTAATGTTTTTTCTGTGTTCATGGGACCTGAATATTTGATAAATCAGCTGACCTCTCTCTTGTCTTGGTTTCTTAAAACCATCTGATAATAACTTGATTTCTTTCCCTGCCTTTATTCCAAAGTTGTAACCAACTTGCCTGACTCTGTATATCTCCCTACTTGTCTTTCCATTCTTACCTATATTTTTATGAAGGCACAAGTCTGCCAAAAAGTTTAAAAACTCTTTTAGTTTTTAGTATATGCAAAGGCAAGCCAGCTGTTTTTCCCTGTGTGTATAATTCAATTATAGTCTACTCAACAAATAATGTCCAACAGAGTCTTGTTCATGCCGTTTTGTACTTCCTAATGCCTCTTAAATCCCTTGTAGTGGAAATTAAAGCACTTCACTCTGTGGCTTGGATTGTAATGGAATATTCAGTGTGATCATTGAATGCATCCTGTATTCCCTCATCTGAGTTTACTGATAAGTACATGTAGAATTATGGCAGATAGAGATCAAAAGGTTGCCTTTATTATAAAGGTGGACTGGAAAGTGATTTGGTACTATGGACTCATTTGGGCTTATTAATACCTTCCACCAAAATTGAGTGCGTTCACCCTGAGCTGCCCAGTTGTAAACTCTCTTTAGGAACAAACAACCTACTCCTGAAGGAGGAGGAGAAAGTGTGCATCCTGGATTCAAGACATTGAGAAAGGAAGATAAAGGTCTGCTCACCTCATGTTCCATTCCTTCACCCTAATTCACTGGTCAGATATGTTGTTTTTCCTCTGATGGCAAGTCATAAGGGAGGAAGCAAATTGATGCAGATTTTTTCCCCTCCTAAATTTTTCCTTCTTGTGAGTGAATAAGCCCCTCTATGTAAACATGGTAAGTAGGAGATAAGAATCCCCCACTCCCTTTCCATCCTTCTTTTACCTTAATTGTATTTTCCAGAGATTCCAATAAAACTATCAAGTCTCATTAAGTGAAAATGCCAGGACTTCTCTGATCTCTATCCCCACTCCTCACACACACCATTGAGTTAACCAGAATTGATCATTTTCATATCTCTTCATTCAACAACAATCCATGAGCATATTTGCTGCCAGATAGTATGCTGAGCCCCAGGATGCCAAAATGAACAAGACACAGACTTGGAATTCAAAGAACATCTATCCAACATATTGGATTTATGTGCCTATATTACTTGTAAAGCTCTACTGGGATATTATTATACTTTGATTTTTAGACTGTATTTTGCAATGCCACTTCATAACATTGCAGATTATTCTCTCTGAGCAGAATTTCCCTTTTAATTGTATTTCTTCCTAAGTGGCTTTTGGTCCTTGTGTTCTTTGTGTCTCTCTGGGGAGTAGTTTAGTGACTTTCTCTGTGGGACTTTTTCTATGAGAGTGGTTTTACCATTTAATGGCACATCAAATTCATGCCTCTTCCTTTTATTTCCCAGGTGTTCTGCATCTTGTAGCTATTTTTCTTTGCTTAATCTGCTGTCTTTTTTTGTGTGTGATTTGCTGGTTTTTGTGTTACACTGGCCTCTTTTAACCCTAGGCAAGTCATCATGCTGTATGTCTTTTGCATGTCATACATAAACAGTATGGGGGTTGGTCTGTAATCACAAACAGGCCCTGAGAAACCTGGCATTGGTCCTCCATGACCTCCACATTAGCCTCTAGACTTGACCCTTTGCTCTGATTCTCTTTATTTTACTTTTCTCAACTCACTCCATTAAGGCTTCTGTCGTAACTACTCTTAGAGCAAGGTGGCCATCACCTTTGTGAACCCAAAGATCACTTTTACCTTATATACTAGAGATAGATTGGTGGACATGCCGATTGTGGACCAGGTCAATTCATGGTTCTCCGACCTCTCTTCCATGACCCACTTGCAACAAACTCCTTGATTTGGAATTTTAGCTCCTTTCATGAATGTGGAGAGTATACATATAATAGATGTTTATGCTTCTCTTCTATATGCCAATCCTAACTTTAAGATATTTTTCACATGTACCTAAAAAAACCCTGTTGTCACTTTCCTCTAGTAACCTACTGGTAAAGAAAATATAGTTAACCATATTGTCTATAATACATATTGTCTATAAAACATGAAGAACTTTCTCTTTTAGCAAAATAAGCCAGAACTTGAAACTTTTGCTTTAATAGATTGGGATACTATTTTAATATTGTTTAAACTTTTTAAAAAAATCTTTATTTTTTTAATTTTATTTATTGTCTAAAGTTTTACATATGTTTCCTTTTTCCCTGCTTGACCGCCCCCCTCCCCTAGCCATTCCCACCCCGGGCAAGACCCCACTGCCCCAGTGTCTGTGTCCATTGGTTATGCTAATATGCATGCATACAAGTACTTTGGTTGCTCTCTAACCACCCCTTCCCCTGCTATTTGTCTCTGGATCTATTTTTGGTCATCAAATTATGTTGATCATTATATCCCACATATGAGTGAGATCATGTTATATTTATCTTTCTCCGACTGGATTATTACACTTAGCATAATGCTATCCAGTTCCATCCATGCTGTTACAAATGGTAAAAGTTCCTTCTTTTTTTAAAAAATTTCTTTATTGATTACAGTGTTACATATGTGTCCTTATTCTCCCATTAACCCCCCTATCTCGCCCTCATGCCCTCACCCCCCTGTTGCCTGTGTCCATTGGTTAGGCTTATATGCATGCATACAATTCCTTTGGTTGATCTCTCCCCCTTACCCCCACCCTCCCCTACCTTCCCTCTGAGATTTAATGGTCTGATCAATGTTTCTCTGTCTCTGGATCTATTTTTGTTCATCAGTTTATGGTGTTCATTATATTCCATAAATGAGTGAGAACATATGATACTTATCTTTCTCTGACTGGCTTATTTCACTTCGCATAATGCTCTCCAGTTCCATCCATGCTATTGCAAATGGTAAGAACTCCTTCTTTTTTTACCACTGCGTAGTATTCCATTGTGTAGATGTACCACAGCTTTTAAATACACTCATCTGCTGATGGGCACTTAGGCTGTTTCCAAATCTTAGCTATGGTGAATTGAGCTGCTATGAACATAGGGGTGCATATATCCTTTCTGATTGGTGTTTCTAGTTTCTTGGGATATATTCCTAGAAGTGGGATCACTGGGTCAAATGGGAGTTCCATTTTTACTTTTTTGAGGAAACTCCATACTGTTCTCCACAGTGGCTGCACGAGTCTGCATTCCCACCAGCAGTGCACCAGGGTTCCTGTTTCTCCGCATCCTCGCCAGCACTTGGAGTTGGTTGATTTGTTGATGATAGCCATTCTGACAGGTGTGAGGAGGTACCTCATTGTCGTATTGATTTGCATTTCTCAGATGATTAGTGACTTTGAGCATGTTTTCATGTGTCTCTTGGCCTTCTCTATGTCTTCTTTCAAAAAGTATCTATTTAGGTCCATTGCCCATTTTTTGATTGGGTTGTTTATCTTCCTTTTGTTAAGTTGTATGAGTTCCCTGTAAATGTTGGAGATTAAGCCCTTATCAGAGATAACGTTGGCAAATATGTTCTCCCATTCCCTGGGCTTTCTTGTTGTTTTGTTGATGGTTTCGTTTGCTGTGCAAAAGCTTTTTATTTTGATGTAGTCCCATTTGTTAATTTTCTCTTTATCTTCCATTGCCCTAGGGGCAGTGTCAGTGAAGAAATTGCTTCAGAATATGTCTGAGATTTTGCTTCCTATGGATTCCTCTAGTATTTTTATGATTTCCCGTCTTATGTTTAAGTCCTTTATTCCTTTTGAGTTTATTTTTGTGTATGGTGTAAGTTAGTGGTCTAGTTTCATTTTTTTTTTTTTGCATATATCTGTCCAATTTTCCCAACACCATTTATTGAAGAGACTGTCTTGACTCCATTGTAGGTTCATGCCTACTTTGTCGAATATTAATTAAGCATAGTGGCTTAGGTCGATTTCTGGGTTCTCTATTCTATTCCATTGATCTAGATGTCTGTTCTTGTGCCAGTAACAGGCTGTTTTGAGAACAGTGGCTTTGTAATACAGCTTGATATCTGGTATTGAGATCCCACCTCCTTTGTTCTTCTTTCTCAGGATTGCTGCAGCTATTCGGGGTCTTTTTTTAATTCCAGATGAATTTTAGGAAATTTTGTTCTAGATCTGCGAAATATGCTGTTGGTATTTTAATGGGGAGTGCCTTGACTCTATAGATTGCTTTGGGTAGTATGGACATTTTAATGATGTTGATTCTACCAATCCATGAACACGGTATGTTCTTCCATCTGTTTATGTCTTCCTCTATCCTTCTTTTTTATAGCAGCATAGTATTCCATTGTGTAGATGTACCACAGTTTTTTAATCCACTCACATGCTGATGAGAACTTAGGCTGTTTCCAAATCTTAGCTATTATAAATTGTGCTGCTGTGAACATAGGGGTGCATATATCCTTTCTGACTGGTGTTTCTAGTTTCTTGGGATATATTCCTAGAAGTTGGATTACTAGGTCAAATGGGAGTTCCATACTGTCTTCCACAGTGGCTGCACCAGTCTGCATTCCCACCAGCAGTGAAGGAGGGTTCCTTTTTCTCCACATCCCCACCAGCACTTGTCATTTGTTGATTTGTTGGTGATAGCCATTCTGACAGGTGTGAGGAGGTACCTCATTGTTGTTTTGATTTGCAACTCTTGGATGATTAGTGACTTTGAGCCTGTTTTCATATGTCTCTCGGCCTTCTGTATGTCCTCTTTCATAAAGTGTCTATTTAATTATTTTGCTCATTTTTTTTATTGGATCATTTATCTTCCTTTTGTTAAGTTGTATGAGTTCTCTGTAAATTTTGGATATTAAGCCCTTATCTGAAATATTATTGGCAAATATGTTCTCCCATGCACGGGGCTTTCTTGTTGTTTTGTTGATGGTTTATTTTCCTGTGCAGAAGCTTTTTATTTTGATGTAGTCTCATTTCTTTATTTTCTCCTTAGTCTCCATTGCCCTAGGAGCTGTGTCAGTAAAGACATTGCTACAACATATGTCTGCTATTTTGCTGCCTATGGAGTCTTGTAGGATTTCTATGGTTTCCTGTCTTACATTTAAGTCCTTTAGCCATTTTGAGTTTATTTTTGTGTATGGTGTAAATTGGTGATCGAGTTTCATTTTTTTTTGGATGTATATGACCAAATTTCCCAGCACCATTTATTGAAGAGACTGTCTTGACTCCATTGTATGTTCTTGCCTCCTTTGTCAAATATTAATTGAGCATAATGGCTTGGGTCAATTTCTGGGTTCTGTCTTCTGTTCCATTGGTATACATGTCTGTTCTTGTGCCAGTACCAGACAGATTTGAGAACCATGGCTTGGTAATATAGCTTTATATCTGGTATTGTGATCCCTCCAACTTTGTTCTTCTTTCTCAGGATTGCTGTGGCTATTCGAGGTCTTTTTTTATTACAGATGAATTTTTGGAGAGTTTGTTCTAGAACTTTGAAGTATGCCATCGGTACTTTAATGTGGATTGCATTGAATCTGTAGATTGCTTTGGATAGTATGGAAATTTTAATGATGTTGATTCTACCAATCCATGAACATGGTATGTTCTTTCTTTTGATTATGTTTTCCTCTATCTCTTTTTTTCAATATCCTGCAGTTTTCTGAGTAGAGGTCTTTTACCTCCTCAGTTAAATTTATTCCTAGGTATCTTAATTTTTTTGGTGCAATGGTAAATGGGATTGTTTTTTTCATTTTGCTTTCTGTGAGTTCATTATTGGTGCATAAAAATGCCATAGATTTCTTGGCATTAATTTTGTATCCTGCTACATTGCCAAATTCATTTATTAGGTCTAGTAGTTTTTTGATGGAGACTTTAGGATTTTCTATGTATAGTATCATGTCATCTGTGAATAAGGACAGTTTTGCTACTTGTTTTTAAATTTGGATGCTTTTATTTCTTCTTGTCTGATTGCTATGGCTAGCACTTCCAGTACTATGTTGAACAGGAGTGGTGAAAGTCAGCATCCCTGTCTTGTTCCCCTTCACAGAGGAAATGAGTTTAGTTTTTGCCCATTGAGTATGATGTTGGCTGTTGGTTTGTCATTAAGGCTTTTATTATGTTGAGGTATGATCCCTCTAGTCTCACTTTGCTGAGAGTTTTTATCAAGAAAGTTGTTGGATTTTGTCAAATGCTTTTTCTGCATAGATTGATATGATTATGTGATTTTTGTCTCTCAATTTGTTTATGTGATATATCAACTTTATTGATTTGTGAATATATTACCAGCCTTACATCCCCAGAATAAATCCCACTTTGTCATGGGGTATGAATTTTTAATGTATTGCTGAATCCGATTTGCTAGAATTTTGTTGAGGATTTTAGCATCTATGTTCACCAATGATATTGGCCTATGGTTCTCTCTCTCTCTTTTTTTTTTTTTTTTGGTGTCTTTATCTGGTTTTGGAATTAGGGTAATACTGGCTTCATAGAAAGAGCTTGGAAGTGTTGCTTCCTCTTGAATTTTTTGAAACTGTCTGAGGAGGATAGGTTTTAGTTCTTCTTTGAAAGCATGGTAGAACTCACCTATAAAACCATCTGGACCAGGGCTTTAGTTTGCTGGAAAATTTTTTATCACTGCTTCAATTTCTTCGCTAGTTATTGGCCACTTCAGGTTTTTTTATTCTTCCTGATTGAGTTTTGGAAGTGAAGCTCCTGATTTCACCCTCAACTTTGATTGATAGCCTAGCTGGGTTTAGTATTATTGGATTTAGACCTTTGTTTTGCATGACTTTGTATATTTCATTCCATTACCTTCTGGCCTGATGTGTTTCTATTGAGAAATCAATTTATTGTCTGATGGGAGATCCCTTGTAGGTAACTTTCTGTCTCTTTCTGGCAGCCTTTAAGTTTCTTACTTTGTCATTGGTATTTGCCAATTTAATGATAATGTGCCTTGGCATCAGTCCTTTGGGGTTCATTTTGTTTGGGATTCTGTGAGTTTCTTGGATTTGTTTGATTTTTTCCTTCCCTATATCAGGGAAGTTTTCTGTCATTATTTCTTCAAACAGGTTTTCTATTTCTTGCTCAATTTTCTCTCCTTCTGGGACCCCTATTATGTGGATGTTGTTTTGTTTTGTTTTGTCCCAAAGTTCCCTTAGGCTCTCCTCCTGTTTTTTTAAGTTTTCTTTCCAGTTGCTGCTCTGTTTGGATATTTTTTCCTACCTTGTCTTCTAGCTCTCTGATGCGGTCCTCCACTTCTTCTAGTCTACTGTTGATGCTTTCTATTTTGTTCTTTATTGTAGGGATGTCATTTTATATTTCTTCTTGCTTTCTTTTTTCTCTTGGTTCTTACCCATATTGTTGAATTTGTCTTCCATCCTTTTCAGAGTCCTTATGATGATTGTTCTGAATTCTTTCTCTGACATATTGCTTGCCTCTATTTCAGTTACTTCCTTTTCCAGTGATTCTTCCTTTTCTTTCAAATGGGTGCTGTTTCTTTGTCTCCCCATGTTTGCTCCTGTCAGTGTGTCTGGTCATGTAGCTCTATCTCTCCTGTGTTGACTTAAAGGTACAAAATACAACACAACAAGACACAACGCACAGAGCACTAAACACAAATGTATTCATGATACCAATAACCCCAAATAAAGGTAACCACCAGAGATGAGAGAATTGGGGGGGGGGGGAGAAGAGTGCAAAAATGATA
This sequence comes from Cnephaeus nilssonii, assembly GCF_951640355.1. Classification (NCBI taxonomy): domain Eukaryota; kingdom Metazoa; phylum Chordata; class Mammalia; order Chiroptera; family Vespertilionidae; genus Cnephaeus; species Cnephaeus nilssonii. The sequence goes on from NC_137071.1 coordinate 24,770,680, forward strand.
TTGAGAAAAGGAAAATATGTAAGAGAGAAAAGAAAGAGACAAAAAAAGAAGGGGAACAAATATATGTATATGGGGAAAAAACTCAAAAAAAACCCCAATAGCTAATCCAAAAAATACAAACACAAACACTCTGAGATGAATGCAAACAACAAACAACAACTAATCCAAAAAAATGCAAACAACAAACACCCAGCTGAACCTGAGGAGGCAGAGCTCTCTCTAGGTGATCTCTGACCTTTCTGTCCATGGATTACCTCACCAGCTGTGTTTAATTCGCCAATTCTGGGTGGATGTTGTTTGATTCAGCTGTTCCTTCTATCTGCTCTGTGAGAAGGCACAGGGCCTATCTGTGTATTTGGTGCCGCTTTGTCGCCCCCTGAACAAACCTTTTATGCACCCGCAGCCGGGGAGGCTGGAGTGTCAGTGTTCGTGGGTTCACAGCTGAGGCAGCTGGTCCTTGGGTGATGTGGTTGTAGGGTCCCAGGAGGTATCCAAGGTCTCCCTGGTTGAAAGTAAGTCTGGGAGTCCAATCACAGCTGCTCTCCTCTTCAAGTTGGCGTGGTCTCTGTGACAGAGCCGGCTGCTCCAGGAGAGATTTCAGCAGTAGTAGAGGCTGCCCAGTCAGGGGAGCCTGGTCTGCCAGTCCCCAACAGTCCTGTGGAATATAGCTGTCCATCACTCACAAATACAGACACTCCCCACATGTCCATGCACTCTCCTTTCGCTCTCTCACTCACACACTATCTTGCAGGCTGCTGTCCCATCGACCGCCATCTTGGATCTCCCAAAAATCTTTATTGTTGAAAATATTACATAGGTCCTCTTTCCCCCCCCCCCATTAACTTCTTCCAGCCCATTCTCCACCGCAGGCCCTCACCATCCCATTGTCTGTGTCCATGAGTTATGCACATATGCATACAAGTTCATTTTTTTATCTCTTTCCACCCACCCTCCCCTGCCTTCCCTCTGAGGTTCAACATTCTGTTCATGCTTCATGTCTCTGGGTCTATTTTTGATCATCAGTTCATTTGGTTCATTAGATTCCACATATGAGTGAGATCATGTGGTACTTATTTTTCTCTGACTAGCTTATGTATTATTTAAGCTTAATTCAAATCTTTATAAATTATGTCTATAAGCTTTTAATACATTTATTATATAGAGCATGTCATACTATTTGTACTTTACAATAAATATTGACTATTCATTTCCATTTGTCTATTTCTTATTTTATAAATCTGAATTTTAAAGATTTAAGGATGGTGAGAATTATCTTTGGTGATTATTTTTTTATATTTATTCATTTATTTACCTTTTAACAAAAACATCTTTAGGACTATTATGTACCTGGTAATACACTTGGTATTATGAAACCAAAGCTCAATAACATCTACCCTCTCCCTCCTTCTAAATATCTCTGCATCATTAGTGTTGATATGTAACTGATATCCAATCTATTCATATTTAATTAAATTGAAATGCACTTTAATCTTGATTTTCCTAGGTATACCTATAAAACGTGAATTTGAATATGAAATTCTATATGAATCTGAGGAAGTAAGAGCTGAGTTACAGCCCTCTGTGGCTGTATTTTTGATGAAGAGATCTTACAATATCAAGACTCAAATTATAACATTGGACTTCAACCTGATATTTTCACCAAAGAAACCAATGAAGTAAACCTGCTTTTATCCATTTTTTCTTTAAACAATAGTACTACTATTTTAAACTAATGTTTATTATTCTTTCCATTTTTCTATATTTGGATTGCATTGCTTCTTTGATGCTGTTGAGGCAAATATTTTGGGTTATATTATTTTTGTAGCTGTCAAGCTATAAAAAGTGTCTGATGAGAAATGAGTCCAAATGATTAGAAATCTAAGATATCCTTCCAGAATTGTGACCTCCCTAAGTTCATTAAGGTATTATATTAACAAAAAAGAACAGTCTGCTTTGCAAAATTAAGAAGGTGAGAGGGAATATAATCAATAATATTGTGATAGCTTTGCATGGTGACAGATGGTTATTAGACTTAGGGTGATGATCACATTATAAGGTTTAGAAATGTGGAATCACAAATGTTGTACACCTGAAACAGATCTAATAGTGTGTGCCAACTATATTTTAGTAAAAAAATTTTTTAATGAAAATAAAAAGAAATACTGATTTGGCACTATACATCGCTGACATGATGTTTCTTGATACTTCTCAGAACCATTTCAAATTATGAAAATCCTAAACTATGTTCTTTCTACTTTATAATTGCTGTCATTACCCTTTTACCACCTAAAACCATAACATTGCACATACTCTCTAGTAAGGTTTAAGAGGATTATATTAGAATCTGTTAGAATAGGGAGCTTTAAGTGTCTGTCCACTGTGAAGCCTTATCCAGGGTCTTTATATTTACTTTTTTAGGCAAAATACTTAGTACCTGCAAATGCTGTACATTAGGTCACATCTGAAATAGTGTTTTATTTATATCTTAATGCAGTGATACTTATCAGACCACAATATGCACAAAGTACAAAATGCAACCTGGCAATGAAAAAACAACAATGGAAAGTATTACTTGTGCTTTTAATCATTTCTATAGTTTAACTATGTATCTGATGTAGCCAGACACATATTTAAAGTGATTTTGAATATGTAGTCCAATAACTAAAAGATACCATGGTCGTCTTTAGGAAGCAGAAATAAAACCAAGCTTCAAAAAAAAAAGTACATATAAACATTGACATTATACCCTTTTATCTTCTCTTTCATTTTCATAGTTTTCTATGCTTATTTGTTAGTATTTTTACACACTTAGCTTTGTAGTGTGTTAATTTAGTGATATGGAAATTACCAGCAACAACCATAAGGGGAAAATGTTATCATTAGTGAATATGAGCAGAACCAATGTGAATTTATAGTCATGTAACATTTTGCAGATTTAGAGCTTCTTGGTGAATATTTGAGAAACTTATTTAGGGTAACTTGTATGCACGATTCATAAATTTTTGTGAGTGTTGTGTGGTGTTCTGATGTAGTTTAATAATTCTATTTTGTGCATATGTTTATAAATCCATTTACCTTTGTCATTCCTCCTTCTGTTATATTTGAGATGGTTCACTGCAAGACACAGTTAAATGAGAAAAACTAAAATAAAACCAATAGCTCTAAACTATGAAAAAGTAGAACAAAAATAACTATATCCAAACCATGCTTTACCGAGGTAATTAAAATAAATATTAAATTCAATTCTTGTCTCCCTCGTTGGCAAGGAAAAATGGAAAACAAAATTTTCATGTTTTTTTCAAAAGGAAAATGTAACAAGGTAATTTTTAGCATCCATCCTTTCACAGAATAGCATTATACATAATAAAAATAATGGTCAGGGCTCTAAATGGTGGTTTTACAAAGAATAAAAACAGGAATGTTATTCCTAAAGTTCTTGATCTTTTCTTACTGTAAAAATCAAGGGATTAGCTCTAGCCGGTTTGTCTCGTGGGTAGAGCATCGGCCTGAGGACCAAAGGGTCCCAGGTTCTACTGTGGTCATGAGTATGTACCTCGGTTGCAGTTTCTCCCCCGGCCCGGGCAATCAATGTGTTTCTCTCATTTCGATATTTCTCGCTGTCTTTTTTCTCTCTTCCACTCTCTCTAAAAATAAATGGAAAAATATCCTTGGGTGAGGATTAAAAAAAAAAAAAGTCAAGGGTTTAATACAAATACTTAAGAGATCATTAGTTACTATTGTCATTAATCTGATTATTCTAATTTAACACAGGTCTGAACTTTTTTTTTTAATGGATAAATGATAGATACTATTTGTCTTAGGGCATCTTTAAAAATATTAATTATCTTAGCTCAACTTTTTCCCTGGAAATCTTCACCTGCTCAAGAAATGAACAGAATGGGAACATAACATTCAATTTTACAGAGTTTGGGGGAGACAACTTAGAATAAGAAATATCATATAGGTACATTGTTAGGAATCCACAGTATTGACCATAAAATGGTTCATATGATCATCCCTGAAACTGAGTGGTCTTTCTTGCATGGGCCAAAAAGTTTGACTCAGTGATTTCTCACTAACTCAAAGAATTATCCTGCTGAATGAATTAGTCAACATTGTTCATTTGAACATGTTCATTCATTTATTCAAAAATCACTTAACATCTTCAAAAGAGACAAAAAATTCCTGCACTTTTAGATTGTATAGCCTAGTGAGTATAATAGATGAGAGAATTAAATGTATATGTAAACAATAACATTTAAGATTGTCCTGAGAAGAAAATATAAAAGGGGGGATAGAGAGCTATTAAGAATGCGCATCAGATAAGTGCATAGTTAAGATTCCTTGAAGAGATGATGTCTGAACAAAGACCTTATAGATAGGAAGATCTTGGAAGAGTATTTGAGACAGGAAACAAGTGCAAGAGAACAAGTGGCCTGCATACAAGTTCTAGTATTAAGGAATCCAGTGTTTCTCTAATGCAGTAGTAAGCAAAGGAGAAAGTAAGGTTGGCAAGTTTGGACAGGATCTGATCATATAGTATTTTGAGGCTATGAATTTGTCTGTTATTTTAGAAACAATTGAAAATGACTGAAGGATAAATTGGGGGGGGTGATTTAAGGCAACTTGTGCACATGATTCATAAAATTATGTAAGTGCTGGGTGAGGCTCTGTTGTTGTTTAACAGTTCTATTTTGTACATATATGTGCATATTCATTTACTTCTGCCATTCTATGCTCCAAATGAATTTGGGATGGTTCAAAGGAAGATACAGAGTTAAATAATAAAAAACAAAATAAAACAATAGTTTGAAATTATGGAAGTCCTCTCCTCCTTGGAAGATAGCAAGAGTAGAAGCAGGAAGATGAGTTATCAAATTAGTGCTTTTGAAATAGTGCTGAGAGGAATATAGTTTCATTTACTAAGACAGGAGAGCATGAGAGTGGTATAGTTGTAGCGTTTACATTTTGCATATATGTTTAATAAGATATATCAGTCATCATGGGCTACGTCCACTGTTTCATTTCAGTATATGTTATTGTTACCAGCAACTCTATTGAAGGACTATTTTTAAATTTTTGGCACCATTTTTTAAATAGTATTAATAATGCAGCAATGAACATCCTCATACATATCACTTCTTGAAATAGTCGATGCATATCTCTGGGGAAAATTACTAATCGTGAAATTGCTGGTTTAGTGTGTACAGCTTCAAAATGTGGTATGTTATTGTCCAATTGTTCCCCAAATGGTTAAATACTTTTTTTAAAAAAGATGATGCTTTCTTTTTTTCTTTTTCTTTTCTCTTCTCTTCTTTTCTTTTCTTTTCTTTTCTTTTCTTTTCTTTTCTTTTCTTTTCTTTTTTTAATATATTCTTATTAATTTCAGAGAGGAAGAGAGAGAGAGAGATAGAAACATCAATGATGAGAGATAATCATTGATTGTCTGCCTCCTGTATGCCCCACCCTGGGAATGAGCCTGCAACCCAGGCATGTGCCCTGCCTGACCCGGAATCGAAGCATGACCTCCTGGTTCATAGGTCAATGCTCAACCACTGAGCCATGTAGGCTGGGCCACAGTGTTTCATTTTGAACCAAAAATTCCCATGTGGATCTCCTATTAGCATGACACTTGGGACCATTTGCCAACCTCTCCTCTGCTGGTCACAAAAAATTTTCAGTCAAATCTACATATATTCCTGGATTTTAGTAAATACCTACACAGTAGATAAGATGTGCTACAAAATAATTACCTCAAAAGGAAAATGTTAATATAACCTGTGACCTAAAAATTATAAGTGCAATTAATAGTCATCTACATTTTTTAAGAATTAAAAGTCCCAGTGTTTTACTAAAACCACAATGTTTGCTTAAACTTTGACCTTAGATATAGATCTACTATATTGTATTCTCTTTGCTTGTTTTCCCATAGATTGTGTTATAATCTCTTTTTTTATTCAAGGTCTCAAATTATACTAAAAATAGAGTGTATAACAGATGGGATCTGGAACTTTCCCGTAACATTGATTGCTACTGAGCCTGAGGTGGATGATGTAATTAATATTGAAGGGAAAGGTTTATTTAAGGAAGCTGTTACTGAATTCTGGCTGTCCGGTCGGAAAAGGTAATATATATCAAGCAAGGGTATGCAACTGGTTTTATGAATGTAATTTATGCTAAACTGGTAAACAAAATTTAAGATGAAAAATTCTATTATGTCATCTTTTGCTGGTTAAATCAGCAGTATTGCTTCTATGAGACAAAGCTCTATATGTTTCATAATTTTTATTTAAAACTGAAAATAAGCTCTAAAGGTGAAGACCAAAAAACAAGAAGCAAAAGTAAATAGATATTGAAATTTAGGATAATGTTTCTATTTGTTTTTCAAATGATACTTTAATGTATTTTTGAAAGATAAATGAAATATTTTAGAATGTTTTACAATAAATTTTTATGGTTTGGGATTATCTAAATAGGGATGATTGGGTAACTTATATTGATTCAATTTCTGTATTATTATTCTCCTTAACCATAGATATCTTTGTTATACTTATGATAACGTAGGCACCATGACCACAATCATTTTACCTGTCTCACATGTGAAATGTGTTTTTACAGATTTTTTTTTTAGGGATAATTTGCATACCATAAAGCTCCCCCATTGTAAATGTACCTTTCAGTATTTTTTTTTGAAAATTCAAAGAATTTTCAATCATAACCACATTCCAGGTTTATTACACTCCCATTCCCCCCCCAAAAAAAATTTTCTTTCAAGCCCCTTTGCAGTTAATCCCCATTCCCACGCACAATTTCAGGAAAGCTTTGGTTTGCTCTCTATCTCTATAACGTTACCTTCTCCAGATATTTCATATAAATAAAATCATGCAGTGTGTCTTTTTAAAAACCTTTTTAAAAGCAATTTTAGGTTTACAATGAAATTGACAGGAAGGTACAGAGATTTTTGTGACACGACCTGCCCTACACATGCATAGACAGCCTCCTCCATTATCAACATAGCTCACCAGAATGGTACCATATTTTCCGGTGTATAGGACGACTTTTTAACCCAGGAAAATATTCTCAAAAGTCGGGGATTGTCTTATACACCGGGTGTCATCTTATAGGACGGGTATATCCCAAACTCTATATTTTAACTGGAAAAGTTGGGGGTCGTCTTATACGCCCAGTTGTCTTATATGCCGGAAAATACGGTATATTTTTTTTTAACAAGAATGAACCTACATTGACACATCATGATTACCCAAAGTCCATAGTTTACCTTAGGGTTCACTCTTGATGTTGAACATTCCATGGGTTTGTACAAAAGCATAATGGCATATCCATGATTATATCATACAGTGTATTCTCACTGCCCTAAAAACCCTCTGTGTTCTATCTATTCATCTCTCTTTCTCACCCTTAGCAACCACTAATCTTTCTATTTTCTCCATGGTTTTGCATTTTCCAGAATATCATATAATTGGATTCATACAGTATATAGACTTTTCAGATTTGCTTCTTTTACTTAGTAATATGCATTTGAGGTTTATCCATGTCTTGATAGCTCATTTCTTTTTAGCATTAAATAATACCCCACTGTCTGAATGTACCACAGTTTATTTATCCATTCACCTACTGAAGGATGTCTTGGTTCCTTCCAAGTCTTTGGCAATTATGAAAAAAAGCTGATATAAGAATCTGGGTGCAGGTTTTAGTGTGGATATAAAATTTTCAACTCTTTTGGGTAAATACCAAATAGCACAATTGCTGGATTCTATGGTAAGAGTGTTTTTAGTTCTGTAAGAAATCTCCAAATTGTGTTGTAAAGTGGTTGTACCATTTTGCACTCCCACCAACAATGAATGAATGTTCCTGTTACTCCATTTCCTCACAAGCATTTGATGGTGCCAGTGTTCTGAATTTTGGCCACTCTAATGGAAGTATAGTGGTATCTCATAGTTCTGGTTTACTTTTTCCTGATGACATATGATGGGATGTATTTTTTCAAATGCTTATTTGGTGTCTGCTGATCTTTGCTGAGGTATATGATAAAGTCCTTGCCCCATTTTTAAAATGGGCTGTTTGTTTTCTCATTGTTGAGTTTTAAGAGTTCTTTGTATATTTTTTATAACAGTATTTTATCAGATGTGTCTTTTGTAAATATTTTTACCCTTGATATTATCTTTCATAGAGTAGAACTTTTTAATTTTAATTAAGTTCAGTTTATTATTTATTGCATGAATCGTGTCTTTGCTGTTGTATTTACTGAGGCATCACTATACCCAAGGTCATCTTGATTTTCTTTTATGATAACTTCCAGGAGTTTTATAGTTTTGTGTTTTACATTTAGGTTTACTATACATTTTGACTTAGTTTTTGAGAAGAGTGTAAGGTCTGTTTTTGCATTAATGTTCCAGCACCATTTGTTGAAGAAACTATCTTTGCTCCATTGTATGGCCTTTGCTCCTTGGTCAAAGATCAGTTAACTATATTTATTACTATATCTGGAGTCTCTTAAGTTCTATGACCTATTTATCTATTCTTTCACCAATGCCACACTGTCTCAATTACTGTAACTTTATAGTAAGTCTTAAAGTCAAAGAGTGTCAGTCCTCCAACTTTGCTCTCCTTCAATATTGAGTTGGCTATTGACTCTCTCACCTCTCCCTATGAACTTTAGAATCCATTTGTTGATAGCCATAATATAACTGACTGTGATTTTGATTGGAATAAAATAGAATCTATAGATCAATTGGGAAGACTGACATATTGATGAGTGGGTAGTGATGGGTTTCATGTTACTGGGTCATAGTGAACACATTCCCCACTTGTGCTATATAAGATGTGAGGAGTAGAATAGGTGAAGGTAGCACTTAACTTATTGGTTTTATTCATTTCCAAAACAAATGACTTCCATGCCTGTGTTTCATGATAGCTCATGCTGGTCCCTGTGTGTATCATAAAAATTAACTTCTCAAAGGTACTTGGCATGCCTGGATGCATTCTATGTACTTAGTTCAAAATGAATGATGGACAGTTAAATGTATGTTTGGAGCTCTCACATTGGATAGGAATGGGTTTAACTTAGCCATTTTTTAAAAATATATATATATTTTTATTGATTTTAGAGAGAGAAGAAGGGAGAGGGATATAGAGATAAAAACATCTATGAGAGAGAAACATTAATCGGCTGCCTCCTGCACATTCCCTACTGGGGATCAAGCCTGCAACCTGGGCATGTGCCTTGACCTGGAATCAAACCAGTGACCTCTTGGTTCATGGGTCGACGCTCAACCACTGAGCCAAACTGGCTTGGCACACTTAGCTATCTTGAATCCATTGTAGTCTTATTTACAACTTCCAAAAATATTTCAGTTATTAGATATTTTGGTTTAAATGTAAATTGATTTAATGCATTCAAAAAAATTTTCAGGGTTGGTGAAATAGTTTCATCTGATTTCCTCATTAACAATAATTTGCTGAAATGTAGTATTGGAACAAAACAACATTTGGAATAAGACACCCAAATTATATTTTTCAATTATAAACAATGTTGTAACAAAATTTGCTACTCCTAATTCCATATGTAGTTCCTTTCATTCCAACCCATTTTATACAATATAGTAAAACCAATATCTTTAAAATAATGTTATTAACATGCATATAACTTCTCTTGTAAAAAGCATTTGATAGTTCTGTGTTTCTTAGCCAAGGTAGCATCTAAATTATATATGCAGTTCATCATGGTCCTAGCCCACTCAGACCTTCAAGATTGCCTCTCTTTGCTGTCTAGAATAGATCTTCTTTTTCAGTCATATGGGGGAAAAAGTAACTATTCTCAGAGCCTGTCTTATCCATTACTCTTTCTCACTTGTCTTCATTTTCTTTCTGCTTCTAAATGCCCTTCTTATCACCTCTCCAACTTTTTGAATTCTACTCTTAAACTCCTATAGTATTGTGTAAATCAGTAATCATTGTTTTTCTTCTAATGCATCTGCCTTTTCTTTCCAGCCAAGTTAGATATATATTGCTTAGACAATATAAAGGTGTTTTTTTTTTTCTTTCTTTCTAATGTCTCCTCTGTCTTTTGTACTTCCAGTACTGGACTTTGTTCAGAATTGGAATATGTATCAATGCCTAGCACTAGTAATAACATGTTTTAAAACAAAAACAATCATGATGATAACTACATTAATTTGTATAAATCCTTATATAGTACTGTTCTCACTGATTGAATGACTTTATAGGAATTAACTTCATTTAACAGATATGAAAACTAAGATACAAAAAAGCTAAGTAAAGTGCCTGAAGTCATGCATATAGATAGAGCTACAATTTCAATCTAGGCCATCAATATCCAAAGTCCACTTTTTCAAACCATCTGCCATGATAATCAATACATATTTGCTGAATGGATGAGTAAGTCCCAACCTGAACCTCCCATATCTTCTTCTATGTTTCACTGGTGGATCTGTTCTTCTACCTGCATCTCCCCTGTCAGTTTGGATTTAATTTCTCACATACAACCTTCCATGCACTTTGCCTCTCTCCAGCTTTGTTCTACCAAGAAGTTCCTCAACTTCTTTCACAGCTTTCATTGCAAATGTAATCAACCTTGACAGGAAGATGGTCACTTGAATCTTAAATGTCACTCAGTTCACTTCAGATCATAGCAACCTATCTTCTGGCCCAAGAATCTTTAATGAACCTGTAAACTACTTTCATCTCACTTCACACATGTAAAATGAAAGGAGAGTGAGCAAATATCACATTGAAATAAAAGTAAAAACAATAGCTTTACAATAGCTGTTGAGGTGAGACATTTCAGATATTAATTTATTTACAAATAACTGAATTTTCATTTGGGGCATTGAGTTATTCCAATTTGTATAGCAAAATAATTTTATTCTTTGTAGACAATAAATATAAGATGTGATTGAAAAAATCTTTAAGATTCCATTTTGTCACCCTAGGAAGAATGACACCCTTCAGTAATTTTTAAAATACCTCCTTGCTTTTACTTTGTAAGCATTCCAAAAGTTACAAGTATCAGACTCACCACTGCATGGCAGCATTAGTGTTTCACTGCAGTCCATTACAGAAGGATATAAACTCTATTCATCAAGTTCTGACAAGGAAAATGGGGTAATGATCAAATTTAAAGGTGATACTTAAATTTTTGTTTCAGATATTCTGATGACTTCGTTGCATACTTCCTACCTGACAGTGATCCTGAGTTTTTTGTAAAACCTGAATCTGGAGAAATTCCTCCTTTTGACAGTGATGGGATTACCCTCATAGTGGGTTTTAAACCCCACATGTATGGCAGAAAATATAAAGCAAGATTAGTAATACAGGTGAGTTCTATAAAGGCAATTGTCATGGATGTTTGATGTCCCTTAAAGGCATTAAGTGATCTAGGGAAGAAAGGTTACACCCAATGGTCACAGATAAAGAATAGCAACACGCCCGGCAGGCATTGCTCAGTGGTTGAGTGTCGACCTATGGACCAGGAGGTCACGGTTTGATTTCCGGTCAGGGCACATGTCCAGGTTGTGGGCTCGATCCCCAGTGTGGGGCATGCAGGAGGCAGCCAATCAATGATTCTCTCTCATCATTGATGTTCCTATCTCTCTCTCTCCCTCTCTCTTCCTCTCTGAAATCAATAAAAATATATTTTTTAAAAAGAGCAACATTATCTTGCAAAAGTCAACATATTTTAACTGCTCTGTCTTATTTAAATTTTCTTTTGTCCAGTAAAGAACTTTTAATTATGGACTATAACAAAAAATTGTCATCACCAGTGGGAAATAAGAAATGATTTTCCTTCCATATAAAGGAAACATGGAAGAGACAAATGATGACTGCAAAGTGATTTGTATAGTAACAATGTTTTCTATAATAACCTATTCAAGAACTTTAGGTGATTTGACTTAGAGATTTTCAGAATCTTTAATTAAGGCATAACGTATTGTCAAAATGTTAAAGTATAAAATGGAGGAAATTAAATAGAATGTAAAATTTATTTTGAATTGAGAAAACATAATATGAAATAGGCCATTAATATAAAGTCACCATTTCATTAAGAGTTAACATAATGGAATACTATGCAGCAGTAAAAAAGAAGGATATCTTACCCTTTGAGACAGCATGGAGGGACCTGGAGAGTATTATGCTAAGTGAAATAAGCCAGTCAGAGAAAGATATCCTTCTTTTTTACTGCTTCATAGTATTCCACTCATCTGTGGAATCTAATGAACAAAATAAAGTGATGAAAAAAATAGATCCAGAGATGACATGGAAGTATGGAACAGACTGACGAGAGAAGGGGAAGGAAGAGATTAACCGAAAAATTTATATGCATAACCCATGGACACAGATAATAGTGCAGTGAGGGGGGGAGGAGTGAGGTGGAAGGAGTCAATGGGGGGGGAGGGGAACATCTGTAATACTTTCAGTAAAAGGTTTTGAGTGGGCCAGGGTCGCATACCTATGACATGAGGCCATAATGTATCAAAAGAGATTTTTATTTCAGGCACCTGGGTGCAGGTGGGCTGAGTCTGACAAAAAGGAGTCAGCAGAGACTGAAGGGGACTGCAGACTTTTATTAATCCTTGCTGGCTGCAAGCCGTTCTGCTGACATAAGGATCCGGTCCATCCTTGGCTCCTCCCTGTGCCAGATGGCTAGTTGTTATCTAGGCTATGCGGTGTTCAAGGCTGCAACCTTTCTGCAAGATATCTGCTAAGCATAATAAGTTTTCACTGCCCTGTTTTATTCTCTTTAACCCTTTCATTCAGCAATAAAGATAATTTTTAAAGTTATTATAAACATAATTTTGAAAATTTGTCCAGTAAGCAAAATTTCTCCATAAAATTTTACACATATATTTTACTAAGAACATTTAGGCTGAAGATAACTTTCAAATTATTTATGAAAAAAAATACCACTGTCTATTTCAGTAGCACAGGCACAAAGGACATATAGTCATGTTTCATGATACAATTTTTGATGCCAAAGTGATAGCTAGGCTTCTAAATAAGACACTAATTAGGAAATGCTGTGGTCAGAAAAATGTGTTGTTACTGCTTCAATGAACAGAGAAAAGAATAATGTTGAGTATTGCTTGAGAAAAGTATTTGTATTGGTCATCTTTCTGAGAGTTCTTGTAGCCCAGGTAAATAAAAGATAAAGCTTCTGGAGTCTTGCTGCATTGATACTTGATTTAAAATGATCAAGTAGGTGTACCTACTTCTCAAGAAATAAGAGCACGCTTTTTATCTAAGGAGATTAAAGGACATCTTTAAAATGAGATTTCCAGCAAAATGCGAGAAAAAAGATGGCGACCAGAAGGGAGGTAGGGAGAGAGATAGTGTAAGTGAGGAACCCATAGAGGAGAGTGTAGACATGTGTAGTGTGTGTGTGTATGATCTAGGGTCAGTTAGATTCTGCAGGTCTTCCAAGGGGCTCCCTAACCGGGCAGTCCTAGACGGCAGAGCCCCGTGCACAAAGCGGACACTACTCGGTGGCTGGTGCTGACGCGGAGACCACGCCATCTTGAGAAACAGAGCTGCCTGAGACTCGGATCCTGGCTTCAGACACAAACCAGGACCCTGCAGCCACTGGGGACAGAGAACTGCTATCACAGCCTCAGACCAACAAACAACAAGAACCCATACTTCCCCGCAGATTTCCGTGAGTCAAAGAGCCTATCCCCCTCCCCGCAGGCTCGCAGATAACGCCATAATAACTGATAGACCCGCCCCTTGCCCAAGCTGCAGAGCGCCCGCGCATGGATGCACTCCCCTTTAGGGAATTTGGTGCTCGGGACAGAAGCAGCTCCCCTTTGGGGAAATCTGACAGTGCACATTGAGGGCTCCCCTTCGGGGAATTTGGTGGAATTTGGCTTGAGGGTAACAGCTCCCCTTCGGGGAATCTTAGAGCAAGCACAGAGGGGCTCCCCTTTGGGGAATTTGGCTCTCAGGATGGACTCTGCCCCCCTTCGGGGAATCTGGGAGAGTGCACGGAGGCAGCTCCCCTTCAGGAATTTGAGAGTGTGCGAAGCCCTAGCTGGTTTGGCTCAGTAGAGAGAGCACGCATAGGACACAGCTCCACTTCAGGGAATTTGGAACGCTGGACACAGCTACCTGGGATCCCTGACTCACAGCACATTCACACTAAGAGCCAGTGACCCCAATTGTTGGTGCATGCACACACAGGGACCCTGATTCTCAATGAGAAATCACACGAGGCAACAGAGACTCTGACACTCGATTCTTGGTGCAGACACAGGGAAACTCTGACTCCTGGCACATGCTAAGGATCTCATTTTCGGCACAAACCAACAGTGTGGTACAGACAGGGCCCCTGATTCTAAGTGTGCACACGAGACCACACAAAACACTGGGGACACTGACCCTGGGCGAATCTGGTTCCCACCAACCAACGGCAGCCACACATCCTAGTGTCAGAGCACTTCAGTGAAACTCGGGTGGAGCGAAGTCCCCACAGCACACAGCCCAAGTCCACGCAAACTGAAGCTTGAGCTTTCTGGTGATAGTCAGAATTGGGAGACAAAATAACTCACAGAGGAAAGAAAATGTGGAGTCGCCAAGAACGGAAATTAGTGAAACTGAAGCTTGCAACATGACCGAAAAAGAGTTCAGAGTAATGGTCGTGGAATTTATACACCGGATGGATGAGAAATTCAACAACTTATGCAAGAATCAGGAAGAAATGAAAAGTGATATAACTACAATCAAAAACACCATAGAAAGTTTCAACAGTAGACTAGAAGAAGCAGAGGACCGAATTAGTGAGTTAAAAGATCAGGTACAGAAACAAGCTCAATCTGAACAGCAATTGGAGAAAAAAATTAAAAAGCAGGAGGAAAGCCTAAGAGAGCTTCGGGACAACATGAAACGAAGTAACATGCGTACAATAGGGCTGCCAGAAGGACAAAAAGAGCAGGGATTAGAAAATCAATTTGAAGAAATAATGACAGAAAACTTCCCGGATATGGGAAAGATAAAAGTTACACAAGTACAGAGAGTCCCAAGCAGGATCAACCCCAAAAGACCCACACAAAGACATGCCATAATTTCAATGGCAAATATAAATGATAGAGAATATTAAAGGCGGCAAGAGAGAGACAGAGAGTTACCTACAAAGGAACACCCATCAGATTGTCAAATGATTACTCAACAGAAACACAACAAGCTAGAAGAGAATGGAAGGAGGTATACAAAGTGTTGCAAAGCAAAGGACTGAATTCAAGAATACTATATCCAGCAAGGCTATCAATCAAAATTGAAGGGGAAATCAGGTCCTTCGAAGACAAAAAAAGTCTCAGGGAGTTTATCACCACCAAACCAGCAATGCAAGAAATGCTAAAGGGAATACTGTAAAAAGAAGAAATAAACAGGTAAGAAGGAATACAGACACAAAAATAGATATGACTACAAACAAATACCTTTCAGGAATAACTTTAAATGTAAACGGACTAAATGCTCCAATCGAAAGACATCGAGTGGCTGAATGGATAAAAAAACATGACCCATATATATGCTGTCTACAAGAGACCCACCTCAGAACAAGAGACTCACACAGATTGAAAGTGAAGGGATGGAAAAATATCTTTCAGGCAAATGGAAATGAAAAAAAAGCTGGGGTAGCAATACTTATATCTGACAAAATAGACCTCAAAGTAAATGCCATAACAGGAGATAAGGAAGGCCATTTCATAATACTAAAGGGAGAAATCCATCAAGAAGAAATAATTCTGGTAAATATATATGCACCCAATATAAGAGCACCCAACTACATAAAAAAACTCCTGGAGGATATCAAGGGAGAGATTAATAGCAATGCAATCATAGTAGGAGACTTTAATACCCCACTATCAACATTGGACAAATCCTCTAAAAAACAATCGGCAAAGAAACATCAATCCTAAATGACTCACTAGACCAGATGGAATTAATTGACATCTTCAGAATATTTCACCCCAAAGCCACAGAATATATATTCTTCTCAAGTGCACATGGGTCATTTTCAAAGATAGACCATATTGTGGGTCACAGGCAAAGTCTCTTCAAATTCAAGAAGATAGAAATTATATCAAGCATCTTCTCAGATCACAGTGGCATAAAACTGGAAATCAACTACAATAAATACAATCCAAAGAAATCAAACACATGGAGACTAAACAGCATGCTATTAAACAAGGACTGGGTTACCAGAGAGATCAGGGAAGAAATAAAAAACATCATGGCAACAAATGACAATGAAAACACAACAATCCAAAATCTATGGGACATAGCGAAAACAGTCTTGAGAGGGCAGTTCATAGCTCTACAAGCCTATTGCAAAAAACAAGAAACAATGGTAATAAATTACCTAACCCTACAACTCAAAGAGTTAGAAAAAGAGCAGCAAGAAAAGCCCAGTGTAACCAGAAGGAACGAAATAACAAAGATCAGAGCGGAGATAAATGACATAGAGACCAAAGAAACAATACAAAAGATCAACAAAACCAAGAGCTGGTTCTTTGAAAGGATAAACAAGATTGATGGACCTCTAGCCAGGCTCACCAAGAAGCAAAAAGAGAAGACCCAAATAAACAAAATCAGAAATGAAAGAGGTGAAATAACAACAGACCCCGCTGAGATACAAAGGATTGTTACAAAATACTATTAACAACTCTATTCCAACAAACTGGACAACCTGGAGGAAATGGACATATTCCTAGAAAAATATAACCTTCCAAAAATCAATCAGGAAGAATCTGAACAGCTCAATAGGCCTGTAACTATGGAAGAAATTGAAGCAGTCATCAAAAAGCTTCCAGCAAACAAAAGTCCAGGGTCTGACGGCTTCACAGGAGAGTTTTACCAAACATTCAAGGAAGAACTAAAACCTATCCTCCTCAGACTATTCCAAAAAATTCAAGAGGAAGGAACACTTCCAAGCTTCTTCTATGAAGCAAGCATCACCCTAATACCAAAACCAGATAAAGACAACACAATGAAAGAGCATTACAGACCAATATCCCTGATGAACATAGATGCCAAAATCCTCAACAAAATTCTAGCAAATCGGCTCCAGCAGTACATCAGGAAGATCATACACCATGACCAAGTAGGATTTATCCCAGCAATGCAAGGATGGTACAATATCCACAAATCAATAAACGTGATACATCACATAAACAAATTGAGAGATAAAAATCACATAGTCATATCAATTGATGCAGAAAAAACATTTGACAAAATCCAACACACTTTTTTGATAAAAACTCTCAACAAGGTGAGAATAGAAGGCTCATACCTCTACATAATAAAAGCTATATATGATAAACCCACAGCAAACATCATACTCAATGGACAAAAACTAAAACCATTTCCCCTAAGAACAGGAACAAGACAGGGGTGCCCACTCTCACCCCTCCTGTTTGACATAGTACTGGAAGTATTAGCCATTGCAATTAGACAAGAAGAAGAAATAAAAGGCATCCAAATTGGAAAAGAACAAGTAAAGCTGTCTTTTCAGATGACATAATATTGTACATAAAAATCTGAAAGACTCTGTCAAAAAACTATTAAAATTAATAAATGAATTCGGCAATGTAGCAGGATACAAAATTAACGCCAAGAAATCTATGGCCTTTCTATATACCAATAGTGAACTTACAGACAGAGAGACTAAAAAGGCAATCCCATTTACCATCGCACCAAAAAAATTAAGATACCTAGGAATAAACTTAACTAAGGAGGTAAAGGACCTATACGCGGAAAACTACAGGACACTGAAAAAAAGAGATAGAGGAAGACGTAAACAAATGGAAGAACATACCATGTTCATGGATTGGTAGAATCAACATCATTAAAATGTCCATACTACCCAAATCAATCTACAGATTCAATGCACTCCCCATTAAAATACCAATGGCATATTTCACAGACCTTGAAAGAACTCTCCAAAAATTCATCTGGAATAAAAAAAGACCCCAGATAGCCACAGCAATCCTGAGAAAGAAGAATAAAGTAGGAGGGATCTCAATACCAGATTTCAAGCTGTATTACAAAGCCACTATTCTCAAAACAGCCTGGTACTGGCACAAGAACAGACATAGATCATTGGAATAGAATAGAGAATCCAGATATTGACCCAAACCACTATGCTCAATTAATATTTGACAAAGGAGGCATGAACATACAATGGAATAAAGACAGTCTCTTCAATAAATGGTGTTGGGAAAATTGGACAGATACATGCAAAAAAATTAAGCTAGATCACCAGCTTACACCATACACAAAAATAAACTCAAAATGGATACAGGACTTAAACATAAGACGGGAAACCATATAAATACTAGAGGAATCCACAGGCAGCAAAATCTCAGACATATGCCAAAAGAACTTCTTCACCAATACTGCCCCTAGGGCAATGGAAGCTAAAGAGAAAATAAACAAATGGGACTACATCAAAATAAAAAGCTTTTTTACAGCAAAATAAACTATCAACAAAACAACAAGAAAGCCCACTGCATGGGAGAATATATTTGCAAATGGTATCACTGATAAAGGTTTAATCTCCAACATCTACAGGCAGCTTATACAACTTAATAAAAGGAAGATAAATGATCCAATAAAAAATTGGGCAACGGACCTAAATAGAATCTTTTCAAAAGAAGACAGCAGGAAGGCCAAGAGACACATGAAAACATGCTCAACATCATTAATTATCTGAGAGATGCAAATCAAAACAACAATGCGGTACCATCTCACACCTGTCAGAATGGCTATCATCAACAAATCAACAAAGGACAAGTGTTGGCGAGGATGCGGAGAAAAAGGAACCCTCGTGCACTGCTGGTGGGAATGCAGACTGGTGCAGCCACTGTGGAGAACAGTATGGAGTTTCCTCAAAAAACTGAAAATGGAACTCCCATTTGACCCAGTAATCCCACTCCTAGGAATATATCCTAAGAAACTGGGAACACCAATAAGAAAGGATATATGCACCCCTATGTTCATAGCAGCACAATTTACAATAGCTAAGATCTGGAAACAGCCTAGGTGCCCATCAGCAGATGACTGGATCAGAAAACTATGGTACATCTACACAATGGAATACTATGCTGCCATAAAAAAGAAGGAATTCTTACCATTTGCAGCAACCTGTATGGAATTGGAGAACATTATGCTGAGTGAAATAAGCCATTCAATGAAAGAAAAATACCACATGATCTCACTCATTTATGGATAATAAAGAACATTATAAACTGTCAAACAAAAAATAGATACAGAGGCAGTAAAGCATCAAACAGTCTGTCAAATTACAGCAGGAAGGTTAGGGAGAGGTGGGGAAGATAAGAGATCAACCAAAGGACTTGTATGCATGCATATAAACATAACCAATGGACGCAAAACTCTGAGGGTGAGGGCATATATGGGAGTGGTGTGGGGGGGCAATGGTAAGATATGTACTCATATAATACCTTAATTAAAAAAAATTGAAAATAAAATAAAATGAGATTTCCAAATTAAAATGGTGTTCATTTTTTGCCTGGCTGGTGTGGCTCAGTGGTTGAGCATGGTTCTATGAACCAGGAGGTCACGGTTTGATTCCCAGTCATGGCACATGCCCAGGTTGCAGGCTCAATCCCAGTGTGGGGTGTGGAGGAGGCAGCTGATCTATGATTCTCTGTCATCATTGATGTTTCTATCTATCCTTCTCTCTCTGAAATCAATAAAAATATATTTTTAAAAATGTTTTAAATAAAATGGTGTTCATTTTATCTAGTGTACAGTGGACATTTCTGAAATTAAATACTTAGGAGACTTTGCCAACAAAATCTGTGCCTCATTTCCCTGTGTTGATTTGACAATTTAATCACTGGCAGTGGAACTGAAGGTTTTTTGTGAGAATAAGTTGGTATATGTCATCAGCTGAGAACATGACACTTAGTCATGAAGTGGTACAGTTTGATAAAGGTTATGTGTGAGAAATTGAAATTGAAACATGTTGGTTCTCTTTTTATTATGGAAAATTCCAAATATGTGTAGAAATAGAATAATTCATATTCATGCACTTATCATATAGTATGAACATATCAACTCATGGCCAATTCTACTTTAAGTTTATTCCCACCCCCTTCCCAACTTTCCATAGTATTTTGAAGAAAATACCAGACATCCTGTTATCTGCCAATATTTTCTTTTAATCTCTAAAAGACAAAAATCATAACCACCTTCAGGCACAGTGGGTCCACCTGAGTGAGCTATATGAAGGGATGTACACTCCTATCTGAAATCTAGCTATGCATAAGGATTTTAGAGAGAGGGGAAGAGAAAGAAAGACAGAAGAAGATAAAAACATATTGATGTGAGAGACAGACATCGATTGCCTGCCTCCCGTTTGTGCTGTGACCAGGAATTAAACCTGCAACCTTCTGGTATACAGGATGATGCTCCAACTAACTGAGCCACCCAGCCAGGGCAGTGTAGATCTCTTGATGTAGCTTATCCATTTGCTCTCATGAAGCCGGTTGCTTGTAAATGTAAAAACTTACAATCACCAACATGTAGTTTTGTTTTTCAGATTGAACATCTTATGAAGTAAAATGTTACTTAACTCAATTGTTATAATGGGTTATTGGTTTGTTCTAATTTTGACTCATTGATTCTGAATACATAATTATAAACACTAGATAGAAGTGCCAATTATTATTAAAACTAGAAGCCCAATGCACGAAGATTTGTGCTAGAAGGGCCTTCCTTTCCTTGGCTGCCGGCACCGCCTTTCCACTCAGGCCCAGCCCCGGAACCACTTCTTTCCGCTCCTGCCCTGCCTTCCCACGCTGCCCAGAGGCCCTGAGAGACCGGGAGGGGGGCAGAATGCCTGCATCGTCACCATGGCGACGACAAGTGACCTGCCTGCCTCAGTCGCTCAGCGCCTGTATATACAAATTAACCTCCATCTTTGTTGGGTTAATTTGCATATCACTCCTGATTGGCTGGTGGGTGTAGCAGAGGTATGGTCAATTTACATTTTTGTCTATTATTAGGTAAGATAGGGCCATTCCAGATGTGCAAGCAATGCCTGCATTTAACATTCTGATAGATGTTAATCCCTGATGTTACCACAATACTCACTTGGCCTAGATGTATCCTAAATGAGTTTTCTGAACATATATGGTATAAATCTTACTGCAAGGAGGACATCCTAGATCAGTGGTCAGCAAACTGCGGCTTGCAAGCCACATGCGGCTCTTTGGCCCCTTGAGTGTGGCTCTTCCACTAAATACCACGTGCGGGTGCACACAAACAATGTGATTGAAACTTGGTGGCCCATGCACAGAAGTCGGTTTTCGGTTCTCAAAAAAAATTTCAATCATTGTACTGTAGATATTTGGCTCTGTTGACTAATGAGTTTGCCTACCACTGTCCTAGATGAACACGTAGCATCAGGAAATTCTGAAAGAGCAATGGGATTTAAGCATGAGCATAAACATGCAGAAAAAGCTAGCCTGCTTAATTTAATATTGCCATCCTCTGAATAATGCAGAAGAAATGAACGATTTTAAAATGAATCCCTGGCCCTCACTGGTTTGGCTGCAGATTGAAGGGTCCCGGGTTTGATTCCAGTCAAGGGCACATACAGGAGGCAGCCAATCAATGATTCTCTCTCATTATTGATGTTTCTATCTCTCTCTCCCTCCCTCTCTGAAATCAATAAAAATATATTTAAAATAAAATAAAATGAATCCCTGTATAAGTTGTACTGACTTGGATTTAGATTGTGATTGTCATTAATAATTTTACACCATGCTCATTAATATCACATTGTTATATCAATTATGTACTTTCATAATCTAAAACAAGAGGCACCACATTTCTTATCAGTTAGTTCTATAGCCACACTCAAATTCTCACGTATAGGTTCACCTTGCAAGGTATTGTTTCCATTAGCTATAGTTTCTGCTGGGCAACAGTTTCATGAAAACCAATAGATTGCTTCTGCTTACATCAGATGGAAGCTTAGTTTGTTCACAGGGCAGAACTCTGTGAGAGCCTTTTTAGTGAATGCATAAAACCAAATGCTTTCCTAAATTTATTTTCCATGTTAATTATTTGCTTTTATCTGTGCTATTTCAGTTTGTACCTTTCCTATACCTTACATGAAGAAGAGAGGTATTAATTTGGTAAACTTTTTCCTATAGTTTTCTCAGTCCCTGCATATTTTGTATAAAATTTCTTCTTCTCTTTGTTTCCAGACAGCCGATATGTACTATTTGTATGCTGTCAATGGATTACCCCAAAGCACCAAGTCACCAAAGAATGTCAAAGCCAAAATTGATGCAACTAACAAGAAGTTTGATGACAGGCCAGTTACTCAGCACCATTTTATCCAAGAAAATAATAACATGGTAAGGACAGGGGTGTCCTCTACCATCAAGGGTGCTTCTTTGATGTTGAAGAATAAATAAAGTTTTTTCCCCAAAATATTTCTTGGTCTTAAGTAGAATTGAAAATACTTTCATGATTGTTATTTCATTTTTTTTTACTTTCTGAGGAATAATATTTCAATTATAATAGGCCTTATATATTTTATTTTTTATGTTAAATGTGTTATCTGAATATGTTTTACCTAATTTCTGGGTTAATGGAGTGGATGCAAATGTTGGAATTGATTTACTTTTTTAAAAATTGATTTTTACAGGGAGAAACATCGATTTGTTGTTCCACTTATTCATGCATTCATTAGTTGATTTTTGTGTGCGCTGACTGGGGACTGAACCCACAACTTCAGCATATTGGGATGATGTTATCACCAACTAAGCTACCCGGCCAGGGCCTGTAGCTATTTTTAAATTGCGTAAGCAAGAGGTACATAGAATGTTACAAACCATACTTACCCAGATTTCTCAGTGAGCACAGAAACTCTTTGCTTTCTAAATGTGTTTTTTTTCACCTCGAAGCCATAATATTCTTCACATGACATAAAATGTTACATAGTAATAGCTCATGATCTCTTTTTATTTTATTGATGACAGTATTACAGATGTCTCCTATTTTCTCCCTTTTTGCCCCCCAACCCCAATCTCCCCAGGCCTTCCCCATACTATTGTCTGTGTCCATGGGTTATGCATATATGTTCTTCGGTTAATCTCTTCCCATCCCTTCTGCCCGCTTCCCACTGAAATCTGTTATTCTGTTTCATTCATCTATGCCTCTGGTCCTATTTTGTTCATCAGGTTTTTTTTTTTTGTTCATTAGAATCCACATATAAATGAGATCATGTGATACTTGTTTTTCTCTGACTGGCTTATTTCACTTAGCATAATGCTCTCCAGATCCCTCCATGCTGTCTCAAAGGGTAAGAGATCCTTCTGTTTTACAACTGCATACTATTTCATTGTATAAATGTACCACAACTTTTTTTTATCACTTTTAAAATACAGGAGTACATTTATAGTAAAACTGAAAAATGTGACTTTGATGACAATACTCTATTACTGGAGTTGCTTAATTTCTCATGTTGGTGTTGCTTATGAGTCTTCAAAACATTAAGGGCAAAATTAGCATATAAGATGGAAGGATTCACCATTTCTTATATATATTATTTGAACTATTATGTGCTATCCAATGGATTTTTAAATTTCAGTTATTGTGTTTTTCAATTTGAAAATTTCTATTTGGTTCCTCCTTAAATCACCTATTTCTCAGCTATCTTTCTGTTTCTTTGCTGAGACTCTATTGTTTCAGACATGTTCACAATTGCTTATTGAAGATTTTATTTTATTGTTTGTCAAAGATGGCTGCTTTAAAATCTTTGTCAGATCATTCTAACATTTCTGCCCATTTGGTGCTGGCACTTATAGTATTTTTAATTCAAATTAAAATCTTTCTGGTTATTGATATGAAGAAGGAACTTTATTTGAAACATTTTTGGTATTCTGTTACGAGATCCTGAATCTTATTTAAACCTTCTATTTGTAGTTGGTTTCATATACTAGCAAGCCAGCAGGAGAAGATGAGACACCGATTTGTTACTGCCAAGTGAGGGTAGAAGTCCAGGTTTTTCTCTCAGCCTCCATTGATGCTCATGCTCCCCACTGGGTTTCCAATGACAGTTCTATGACTGGAGGGCTAGGATGCCTAGTTCTTATTCCTCACATGGCCTCTGGTGACAGCACAAGGAGGGTGTCCTCATCATGAGTGAGCGGTGGTGGCAGTCCTGTCTCTCCACCAACCCAGTTGGAAGGGGCAGGACATCTTATTACTACAGGTTATGAATAGTTGTTCAGGCCTTTCATGCAGTCTCTCTAGCAGTGTGGGGAACAGAGCCTTCTTACTACCTAGCAGGGATGAGTATGAAAGCTACTCTAGTGGGCAGTAGTGGAACTTCATTACAGCCTGGCAAGGGTGAGTGTAAACATGTAGGCTTCCATTTGGCTCTAACTGGTTAGTGTGAAACCATAGTTTTTTCAATGGTATCTCACTGCAGTAGAGAAGTTAATGTCTCAGTTGTCTGCTAGGCTGACCTTTTCCTGGTCCTTTCTTGAGTTCCAAGGTTGTCTTTAACTGGTCTGTTTTCTCTCCAACTTTCATAGTTATATATATATTAGAGGCCCAGTGCACGAAATTTGTGCATGGGAGGGGGTGTCCCTCAGCCCACAATGCACCCTCTCCAATCTGGGACCTCTCAAGGGATGTCCAACTGCCCTCTCACAATCCAGGACTGCTGGCTCCCAACGGCTCGCCTACCTGCCTGCCTGATTGCCCCTAACTGCTTCTGCCTGCCAGCCTGATCACACCCTAACCACTCCCCTGCCAGCCTGATCGATGCCTAACTGCTCCCTTGCAGGCCCAATTGCCCCTAACTGCCCTCCTCTGCCAGCCTGGTCACCCCTAACTACCCTCCCCTGCAGGCCCGGTCGCCTCTAACTATCCTACCCTGAAGGCCTGGTCTCCCCCAACTGACCTCCCCTGCTGTCCCAGTAAACCCTAACTGCCCTCCCCTGCCAGCCTGGTCGTCCCCAACTGGCCTCCCCTGCAGTCTTGGTCACCCCTAACTGCCCTCCCCTGCAGGCCTGATCACCCCCAACTGTCCTCACCTGCTGGCCTGATCGCCCACAACTGCTCTCCCCTGCTGGCCATCTTGTGGTGGCCATCTTGTGTCCACATGGGGGTGGCCATCTTGTGTGTTGGAGTGATGGTCAATTTGCATATTACTCTTTTATTAGATAGGAGATATATATATATATATACTGGTATACTAGAGGCCTGGTGCATGAAATTTGTGCACTGGAGGGTGGTGTCCCTCAGCCCAGCCTGCGCCCTTTGCCAGTCCAGGACCCCTCGGGGGATGTCTGAATGCCCAGGGGGATCAAGCCTAAGCCAGCAGTTGGACATCCCTCTCGTAGTTTGGGACCCCTCACTCCTTACTGCCTGCCTGCTCACTGCTCCTTACTGCTTGGCTTCTGCTCCTTAGTGCTGCTGTGGAGGCTGGAGAGGCTCCTACCACCACCTCTGTGCTCACTAGCCATGAGCCCAGCTTCTGGCTGAGTGGTGCCCCCTTTGTGGGAATGCACTGACCACCAGGGGGAAGCTCCTGCACCCTGGTGGTCAGTGCACATTATAGCAACCGGTCATTCCACAGGTCGTTCCACCATTTGGCTGACTTGCATATTAGGGTTTTATTATATAGGACAGATATAGTTTTTAATTGTACTTATTGGGAGGGAAAGGGATAAATAAAATTACTTCATCTTCCCAGGAGAAGAGGTTCATTTCAGATTTGTTTAATTAACTTAGAGAGAAAAATAACATGGATGCTTTCAGTTTCTTCCAACATCCTTGTCATCCATTTATTTCAAAAGTCAAAAGGGGCTTGGCTCTATGAATCTCTCTGTTCTATGGAAATCTGACTTCAGCATGACTAACAGGCCCCTTTGGGATTTTCCTACTATCTGCTTCTATCCTCGCAATACCAAGAGAAATTCTAAAAGTGTAGGGGCTGAAGTTAAGCCCAGTGCAGTCAAGGTGAAGGGCACTGGATATTAATGGGCTTCAATGCTGGCCTCTCTGAGCTTCCCCAGCATCTGAGGCCAGGCTTCTCTTCATGTCTGGTAGTGCCCCTTCCCCACAACACAGGCTTTGGAAACCCCAAAGACCAACTCCCATCCTCTTTGTACAGTAACTACAAACACTTGTTATTGAAACTATTGCTATGAACTCTAAAAATGTTAGCTTTATTGTTCTTTTTTAAAAATCGTTTCATCTTTCCGGATCATAAACTGACAAAAATAAAACAGCCAAATGTTTTGATTAAATGAAGCAAAGAGTCAAAGATAATGTCCATAATTCTGTAAGAAAAATGACCAAATTTTGCCGGTGTATTTATTTGCCTCTTAAATATTCAATAATTTCATTTTTCTGAAGTGACTTTTTGAACTAAAATAAATGACTGAAGAGTGTCTCATTGCTGACACAGATCACAGTTTGTTGCTAATGGAATGTTAACTGCTTTTTAACTCTGAATAAATCTGCTAACTCTTATAAGATTCATCTAAAAAGAATATAATTAATTTTCTGGCTCCACCATGTCCATTGATGCGAAAAATCTTTCATATTTTCCTTTTTACTTAGCCATTGCAATATGGAGAGCAACACCTGGCTTGTACAAAAGATATTTTAATTGGGAGTAGTGGCACATTTAATAATATGTCAAGGTAATCATTTAAAAAACAGATATTCCCCAAAAGATAAATGATATTCAAGATGTCCTCTGGTGGAAAAATTATCTCCAGAGTAGGAGGGTTTGTTCCATTTCAAAGACCAAAAAGTCAGTGCTGAAAAAGCATTCTGAGGTTTCTGATGATAAACAAAAGCTGTGACTTCAGCTTCCTCCCTAAGGAATTAATCCCCTGTGTGATTTTGTATCTGGGACAACTGCTCACAGAGGACCGTGCCAAACTTTAGCAAAAACAAAACTCAGTGCCTCAGCAGATGTCTTCATGGCCTGAATTTCCTCAGTGTCTTTTGTGCCTTCCTGCCTTATATGCTTTTGTGGGAGAGTTCAGCCCAGGTAAGAAATAGTGACATATAGAGTATAGTTTGGAAATGGGGGCTGTACATTTCTTCTAGGTCTGCATGTTAGTTATTCTTTGAAACAATAATATATTGTCTGAAAATAAGACATGAATATGAACAAGTTATGAAATAAGATATTTATTACACATTTATTTTTATAACTCTCAAAAGGTTGAATATTTATTAAGCCAACTCTTTTAGACTTATATCACAGTCCTTTAAGAATAGATACATCTAGTAGTAAACAGTAGCTTACAAGGAGTTGTGTAAGTTGTGCTAGCTACATAGATGTATAGGCAGGCTGTGAGTTGTTTTTAAGTTGTTCTCAACACAAAAAAAGAAATGACATACTAAAGGAGTTAGCTAACACTACTATAATTATCATTTTACAATATATTAATGTATTGAACCAACAGGTACACCTCAAACTCACAGAATGTTAATATAAATCATATCTCAATGAAAAATATGTAATAAATTATATATTTTTTTATTTCTTTACAGATCTTAGATCAAAACAGCTGTCCTTTCACAAATTCCCTAAAGCCATTTATTGTTATTCCAATTTAATAAACTTAAAGAGTAGAAACCAGTCACATAACAAAGCCACAAGTCAGTGGTAAGAAAGTATTGTAACTGCTAAGGTATTTAGAGATTTTTTTCTCTCTTTTTTAATATGTTTTTATTGATTTCAGAGAGGAATGGAGAGGGAGAGAGAGATAGAAACATCAATGATGAGAGAGAATCATTCATCAGCTGACTCCTGCACGCCTCCCACTGGGGACTGATTCCGTAACCCGACATGTGCCCTTGACCAAAATCGAACCCAGGACCCTTCAGTCCACAGGCCCACGCTCTATCCACTGAGCCAAACCGGCTAGGGCTACATCAGAGATTTTTCAACCATTCACTTATTTGTTCTGTGTTAATCATAAAGTGTCCAGGGCACCATGTCCATCACAAATTATCTGAGAGGCACATGACAACACTGACTAAATCAGTTCTTTCTCAAAGATGATAACTATTAGACCAATGCAAAAGTTAAGAGTTTAGGATAAGTGTTCATAAGACATGATCAGTGACATTTTATTTGACACACATAGTTTTATCATTTTTTTCTGAGTACTGAATCATAAATGCATATGTATTACTTAATGTATATGAATATGCATGAGTATATAATATACAGAACTATTTAGAGACACGTGCTACTATAAATGAGCATTCATCTAAAAAGCTCTTGGTAGTTCATTAAGTCTCACAAGTTTTCTGATGCACATAAGTGACAAAAACTATGCACATTTGAAAGCGAGAGACAGAATCCCAGAGAGACTCAGGTCCCAAACTACAAAGAGAACTTTATACTCTGCCATGAACATTGAGTCCGGTGGGTGGTGTTTAAATTTGTATAGCAACCTGGGCCACCAAACACATAACACTTGGCCACAAGTGCTAAGATTGTGTCCCCATTACCACATATGGAAGTAAGTGCAGTCAGTAATATGCTTTTGCCTTAAAATCAGAGGAGCTTACTCTGGCTGTTGTGACTTGGTGATTAGAACATCAGTCTGCACACCAAAGTCGTCTCAGGTCTGATTCTCATTCAAGGGCATGTACCTCGGTTGTAGGTTCAACCCCCCAACCAGGTCAGGGTGCGTGCAGGAGGCAATTGATCAATGAGTCTCTCACATTGATGTTCTCTCTCCCTCTCTCTTTCCTCTGCACCCCTTCCACTCTCTTTAAAAATCATTGGAAAAAAATATCCTTGGGTGAGGATTAACAACAACAAAAATCAGATGAGCTTAACTTTAATTTAACTGAATAATAATGTCTGCCAACATGAGTTCTGGAGTCAGACTTCAGTATAAGTCCTGGGTAAGTCCCTTAATACCACCTGAGCCTCTATTCCCCTCATTGTTACATGAAAGTTGATAAACCATTGTCTCCATCTTATTTTAGAGTTGTAGAGACATTGCACATTAAGTAGCACTGCAAACTGAAGATGGTAGGATGATAGTGCAAAACATAATTTTCATTAGAATTTTGGAACTTAAGAGAGTGCTTATATCCGAGGAGAAAGTGCAGGAAAAAATAATAAAACATCATGTTTAGATTGCTTGTTGTTGATGCTCAATAGATTTGTGATAATTTCTTATACCAGTGATTTTCAACCAGCGTGCGGCAAGTACTTTTAAAATATGTAATACTTAGTCAGGGGCACTGAGCTCTTTTCCCTTAGAATCTAGGGGAAAAAGGCTTAAATTGTCAAATTATTTTTTTTTTATTTTTTTAACTTTTTAAAAAAATTCCTTTATTGATTAAGGTATCACATATTTGTCCTCATCCCCCCATTCCCATCCCACACCTCTCCCCACACATGCCCCCACCCCCCTGTTGTCCTTAACCGCTGGTTAGGCTCATCAAATTATTTTTTTTTAAAAAAAAGTGATAACAGCCAACACAACAATAACTGTCTGGTGTGGATTAACCAAAATTATACCTATTTTTTTCAAATTGGCAAAAAATATAATATTTTTTGGTGTCCCCCAGAATTTTAGTAATTAGTTTATGTGTATCATGAAATGAAAAATGTTGAAAATCGCTGCCTTATACACTTCTGTCCACAGATGGGTTTCCAAAATTCTCCAAAATGCAACATTTTTTAAAAGGTCCTTTAAACTTTAAATGATACATAAATATATACTACACAGCTGTGGTTCTCAAAAAGTGGTTCATGGGTCCAGCAGCATAAGCAGTTATCTGGGAACTTGTTTGAAATGCAAATTCTTGGGTCCCACTGATATACCATACTTTCCGGCGTATAAGATGACTGGGCGTATAAAATTTTTCTGGGTTAAAAAGTCGTTTTATACGCCGGAAAATATGGTATATTGGACTATATTGATGGGATTAGATATAATGGATTAGATATATTGGATTACTGTATTTTCCAGTGTATAAAATGACTTTTTAACCCAGGAAAATCTTATACACCCAGTCGTCTTATACGCCGAAAAATACGGTAACACTAAATGTGAAAATCATTAATGTAATGAAAATAGTATTGGTTGGTGAGGAAAGAAGTCATCAAGGAGGATGTGTCCGCTGGTTGACCCTTGATCTGGGCCTGGACAAGCAGAGAGGCTCCTTACCTGGCATCCCCCCTCCCCTGCCCCCCAAAAACCACTTCAAGAATTCAGCTTTGGGAGGATAATGTGTTACTGAAACCAATTGGATGGTATGCATGACTGAAGCCAGTTAAGGCCTCTAATAAACATTAAGGTTCTCATGGGTGGATGGGTGAATGGGAGTTCTACTCATCTTGCAGCCATCCAAGACAAACCAGGTAAGCAAGTTCTCTTGTTTATTAACCTGCTACCTACCAATCTGGAGTGGCCTCTTCCTGAAGTCTCTCCTTACCCTCTGGTGCAGAGGCCAGTTTCACATTTTCCCTGGGAACTCCCGAGGTTTTGAACTAACAGTCCAGGAGTTAAAAGAAATTTTAGTTCAGCCCGGCTGACATGACTCAGTGGGTGAGCTTTGACCTATGAACCAGGTTACAGGCTTGATCCCCAGTGTGGGGTGCACAGGAGGCAGCCTAGCAATGATTCTCTCTCATCATTTATGTTTCTATATCTCTTTCCCTCTCCCTTCCTCTCTGAAATAATTTTTTTAATTTAAAAAAATAAATTTTAGTTCAGTATCAACTGGTTTTATAACCTTGAACAAGCCACTTACCTTTTCTCAGTATCAGCTCCCTCATCTCCAAATGAAGTCTGGATCTTCTTGCCTCCTGGGCCCTTTCTAGTTTGGTCTTTGAGGGTGACTGATACAACTTCGATAAAGAAATACGGTCCCTGAGAAACTGCTCTCCAGAGCTTGGGAAGTTAGATGGCTTGGTTGACTATGCAAATTGCTAACAAACAATTGCTTTTTGTTGTTTTGTTTAAATATATTTGTATTGGTTTCAGAGAGAAAAGGAAAGGGAGAGAGAGATAGAAACATCAGTGATGAGAGAGAATCATTGATCGGCTGCCTCCTGCACGTCCCCCACTGGGGATCAAGCCTGCAACCCCGGCATATGCCCTGACCAGGAATGGAACCATGACCTTCATAGGTCGATGCTCAACACTGAGCCATGCCAGCTGAGCAACAATTGTGTTTAATCAATGGTTCTTTGTGTATATCTGGAAGCGAGTTCATTTTGATTTCCAAATCCAGTTCAAAATGTAAGTATTATTTCACAAATAGAAAGTATTGCATGGTTTTCATTTTAATAGACATTGATGTTTGGATATTACAATTAAGCATAGATGACTTGGGATTATTTACTTGTATTTTTAAAACTGCATTCTCTTTGATGCAGAGTAGCGACTAATACTTTCTATAACACATTTTAAAAATGAACACTTAATTATATCTATCCTACATAATCCTATATAATAAAACCCTAATATGCAAATCCACCGAACGGCAGAACAACAGGTTGCTATGATGTGCACTGACCACCAGGGGGCAGACACTCAACGCAGGAGCTGCCCCCGACTGTGGGTCAGTGCGGGGCTGGCCAGCAGGCAGCACCAAGCTACCAGCCAAGGTGGGAGCCAGCGGGGGCCCCCCAATCACCTTGCCCGCCGGTCTCCCCAAAGATGGCCCTGATCACCGGCCAGGCCTAGGGACTCTACCCTATATATTGGGAACAATCTCTTAGATTTAAAAATTAAAACCTGGCAAGGCTACTCTAACACTAAAAAAACAAGATAATGCAGCGATGACATGCATGGACTCTAGCTTGCCATTTTGTGGTCACCCCTGATTCTGACACATAACTGTGTGACAAAGCCAATTATTTAACTTCCCTCTGCTTCATTTTTTCTACCCATAAGATGGGGAAAATGGTACTACTACCTCAAGACCCTTTTATTCTAGATCTTCTAGTTCCATATGAATTCCTGAACCCTAACATCACAATAAGCATAGTTAGACTCTGAAAGTCAGGAAGACAGATGACTGGGACCTTGGGACTTGAGGAACACAGGAGTGAGTTCCCTGGTGTATTAGTCTATTCAGGCTGTCATAAAATACCGCAGACTGGCGGTGTATACTACAGAAATTTATTTTCTCACAGTTTTGCAGTCTGGAAGTTCAAGACACCGGCAAGGTTTTATTTGTTTGTTTTTTATTACTATTAATTTTCTTGTGGTTAGAACACTTAACATTTAAAATGAGTAAGAACTTAAGAACACAACACATTTTTCAGTGTACAAGACAGTATTGTAATCAAGAGGCATAATATTGTACAGCAGATCTCTACAAATTATCTTGTATGACTGAAATTGTATGTGTTTATAATCAACACCCCCTTTATCCCTCCTTTTAGCCCCTGAAAACCACAATTCTGTTGTTTACTTCAGTGAGTTTGGCTACTTTTGGATATCTCTTACTAGAATCATGCAGTATATGTCCTTCTGTCACTGGCTTATTTCACTCAGCATAATGTCCCTGAGGTTCATCCATGTTGTCACAAATGGCAGAATTTCCTTCTTTTTTTTTTAGGGCTGAATAATATCCTATTGTTTGAACATGCCACGTTTTCTTTATCCATTAATCTGGATGAAAATTTAGGTTGTTTCCAAATTTTGGTTATTGTGAATAATACTTCAATGAACATTGGAGTGCTAATACCTATTTTAGACCCTTATTTCAATTTTTTTGATGGACAAATACACAGAAGTAAGATGGCTGGATAATATGATTGTTCTATTTTTAATAGTTTGAGGGGCCCTCCATACTATTTCCAATAGTAACTGCACAATTTTGCATTCCCATCAGCAGTGTAAAAAGATTCCAGTTTATCCACGACCTTACCAAAATTTGTTGTCTATTGTTTTTTTTTAATAATAGCCATCTTAACATGTGTGAGATGATATCTAGTGTGGTTTTGATTTGCATTTCCCTGATCATAGTGAGGTCAAGCATCTTTTCATATACAGGTTGGCCATTTGTATATCTTTGGAGAAATATGTATTCAGGTCCTTTTACCATGTTTAAAATCAGGCTATTAGGTTTTGGTATTGCGTTACAGGAGTTCCTTTCATATTTTGGAAATTAACTTTATCAAATATATGTTTAAAAATATTTTCTCCAATTTCATAAGTTGCCTTTTTATTCTATTTTTTCATTTGATATGTAGATGATTTTATTTTATTTTTTAAATATATTTTTATTGATTTCAGAGAGGAACGGGGAGGGGGAGAGAGATAGAAACATCTATGATGAGAGAGAATCATTGATCAGCTGCCTCCTGCATGCCCCCTACTGGGGATCGAGCCCACAACCCCAGGCATGTGCCCTTGA
Organism: Cnephaeus nilssonii; assembly: GCF_951640355.1. NCBI lineage: Eukaryota > Metazoa > Chordata > Mammalia > Chiroptera > Vespertilionidae > Cnephaeus > Cnephaeus nilssonii. The sequence continues at coordinate 24,804,136 of NC_137071.1, forward strand.
CGGGAATCAAACCTGGGACCCTTCAGTCCACAGGCCAACACTCTATCCACTGAACCAAACTGGCTAGGGCAGATTATAAATTTTATATAGTCTGACTTATCTATTTCTGTTTTTGCTGCCTGTGCTTTTAGTGTCATATCCATGAAAGCAATGTGATGATCAGTGTCATAAACGTTTTTGCGTATGTTTTTTTCCTAAGAGTTTTGCAGTTTCACATTAAATATTTAATCAATTTTGAGTTGATTTTTGTGTATGGTATAAGATAAGGATCCAATTTTATTAATTTGTAAGTGGATATCCAATTTTCCCATCACCATTTGTTGAACACACTAGTCTTTCCCCAGTGTGTATTTTTGGTACACTCTTTGAAAATGATTTGATTATATATACATGGGTTGATTTCTGGGCTGTCTGGTCTGTTCCGTTGGTCTATATGTCTGTTTTAATGCCGACACCATACTGGTTTTATTACTGTAACTGCAATACACAGAAAACAGGAGTGTGATTGGTTTGGCTCTTCAGGGTCTTTGGTGGTTCCATATGAATTCTGGAATTGTTTTTTCTATTTCTGGAAAATGGGTCATTGGGATATTGATAGGTATTGCATTGAATCTCTAAGTGTCTCTTAGTGTGGTCTGTTAAAATTTTGTTGGGGTAACTAAAGCAGCTTACTTGCCCATCCTGCACTCAAAATACACATATCTCTCTAAATGAGAGAGAAAGAGAGAGAGAGAGAGAGAGAGAGAGAGAGAGAGAGAGAGAGAGAGAGAGAGATTATTTTCTTTCCAAGGCATATACCTTAGAGTTTTACATTATTTTAGTTTCTTCCCATACTTCAAAATAATGTCTGAAGCACATTTAGGATCAAATCATTTGTATTGTTATGCTCAGAGAGTCTTACTTTTCAATATTTTCTGTCTCAGTTGCTGCTTTCCTGTCAAACTTGGCTACTCTTTGATCTATGTGGAAATAATATTATGAATAAAAGACAGCTAGTTTAAATTGGTTTTTAAGGGAATTTGATGACTCGTTTACAAGATCTGAAGTTTTAGAACCAATCATCCATCAGTTGATGTGCTCTGTCTGAAATTAAATGTTTCTAGTCTCCTAACAACTAGAGACATTTGGGAAAACATCTTTCAAACCAAAGAATAAGCTTATTGATACAGACTATCTCTGCATGGTAGTAGAGCTTCCAACTGTCATCTAAAGTAATTAGCTTTTGTTGTTCCATGTGAAGTTGTAGAGAATGAAGAAGAGGACTCAGAAAGCTAAATCCATCCCTATAGTATACTATAGTTAGCTTACCACTCAAGAAATTTCTAATTGTACCACCACAAAAATAGCAAAATATAATGTGACTATCTTATGCACAGAATTGTACTTGTAAAAATAGTCATACTCACATATATTCATGTATCTATATACATATATATCTATATACATTTATATACACACATGCGTGTGTGTGTATGTGTGTGTGTGTGTGTGTGTGTGTGTGTGTGTGTGTGTGTGTATTAAGCTGGTTTTACTTATTTAACAACACAATGTAGTATTTTGCAATATCCTTAATTGGGAATATGATTTTAAAAAGCTGAATACTATCCTGATTCATAGGCACAGCACCATTTTGAAAACATTATGTGTTGAATTGTGTCCCCCACAAAAGTTCGTGTTTTGAAATTCTAACCTTCAGTACCTCAAACTGGGACCTTATTTGGAAGTATGGTTATTGCAGATGTAACTAGTTAAGATGAGGTCATATTGGAGTTAAGGTGGGCCCCTAATCCAATATGGCAGGTACCCTTATAAAAACAAAACCATGTGAAGTACAGACAAGCATACACACAGGGAGAATACTATAGAGTGGTTGGAGTTATCTGCCACAAACCAAGGAAGTATCAGAAGCTAGGAGTAAAACCTGGTATAGATTCTTTGCTAGGGCTTTCAGGTACCTGCTGATACCTTGATCTCAGACTTCTAGCTTCTAGAACTGTGACACACTGAATTTCTATTGTTTGAGCCACTGAATTTATAGTACTTTGTTACAGCAGCCCCAGCAATCTAATAGAACACATCTCTATTTTCAAACATTTTTACTTTTGAAAGTTATGTTGAAATGAATATTATTTTATTAAATGGTTATTCTTTTTTCAATTATATTATTTTACAAAATGAACTTTATTAAAGTAAAATTCACATACAATATATGCATCCATTTTAAGGGTGCAGTTTAAGGAGTTTCAAAGGATTTATGTAGCATTTTGACCAGCACTTTAATCAAAATATAGAACTTTTCAATTATCCCAGAAAGTTTACCCATGTTAATCCTTCCTACCTCATGACCCATATAATATCTGCTCTGATTTCTTTAACTATAGATTATTTTTTTCTTTCCTAAAGGCATATATAAATTGACATAAAGTAGTTTGGGCTTTTTTTTTTGTGTGTGTGTGTGTGTGTGTGTGTGTCTGGCCTCTTCTGATAAACCTGTTTTTGAAACCCATCCATGTTATGTGTATCAGTAATTCATTCCTTTTTATTGTTGAGTAGTTTTTCATTATGTGAATATAATAGTCTGTTTATCCATTTATATGTTGATTGTTATATGGATTGTTTCCAGATTTTGGATATTAAGAATAGAGGTGCTAAGAATATTCATGTTTGAGATTTTATGTGGACACATGCTTTCATTTTTAGGGGATAAATAACCAAAAGTGGAATGGCTGGGTCTTATGGTTGTATAATTTTAGTGTTATAAAAAAATTGCTAAATTTCTATCCAAAGTGGTTGCCTCTAGCAAAGTATGAGAGTTCCAATTTTCCACATCCACACTAATAGAGATGTGTACTGGTAGCACATAGTGGTTTTAATTTGTATTTCCCTGATGACTAATGATGTTGACCTTCTTCACGTGTGCTTGTGTTGGCCTTTCCTATATGTTCTTTTATGAAGCATCTCTTCAATTTCCCCCCCAGTTTTTGGCTTTTGTCTTCTCGTGATTGAATTGTAAAGTGCACACATATGCTTATTATGCATTTATGTTCATTGATAATATAAATAATAAGTAAATATTTAATTTCAGGATACTAATAAATATTGAATTTCAGGATACTAATAAATATTGAATTTCAGGATACTAGTCCTTTGTCAAATGAGCGTGTTAGAACTACTTTTCCACTAGGGTCCAACTTTGCCTATTAGTTTTCTTAACACTCTTCATTAATGAGCATAAGTTTTCCAATTTTGATGCAGTTTAATTTATTTTTTATTTTGTGGTTTGTGCTTTTTGAATCCTATATAGATATTTTAAGGTCTCAGAGATGTCTCGAGATCATAGAGGTGTTTTCCTTTCCTTTTTTTTCTAAAAATGTTATAGATTTTAGCTTTAGGTCTGATCTCTGATTAATTACTTTTTTTGTATAGTATTGACATAGTATAGTAAGAAGCTAAGAAAATTCCTTAGCAAGTAGAATGGGAAAACTGAGACAGACAGCTGAACAAACTGGCCCAGAAATTTACAGCCAGGTTCAGAAGGTCACCTCCCTAGAGATAACATCTAGACTTCAGCTGTAGTCAGGTTCCAGGCCCAGAAAAGCAGCAAAACTGGAAAAGCAGCAATGACTAGTGACCCCCTGCCCTGGCACTGACCAAGCAGTAGACACCTCTACCGTTAAAAGACGCACCTGAAAAGCTGATGAAAATTCTATTGAGATCATCCCCTGAGACCTCCCCAAGCTAACTACCCCCAACCCCCGAACAATATCTTCAAGGCTTCCTTTTCTTTGACTTCCCAGTGAGCAAAAGCAGCCCAGCCTAGGCTTTCCTGTAGCTTCTTCTATCCTAGCCCCTTCCGTGTTTCACTTTCCCCAGCCTTAATAAATGTACCCTCAAAACTCACCTGGACTTGTGTTGTGAAACATTTCCTGCTTGAAGTCAAGAACCAACACACTACCCGCTGACCTTGGGTGGAGCCGCTGACCTTGTCCGGTAACAGTATGATAAGGTAAGATGTAATTTTTCCCTTCTGGGTATCCAAACCTTCTAGCACCATTTGTCAAAAAGATTATCCCTTTCCCATTGAGGTAGGTTGACATGTTGGCTGAAAATTAACTAATTAAATATATGTGGGTGTATCCCTGGAATGTGTATTCTGTTGTATTCATATATGTCTCTATGTCAATATCATACTGTCTTATAGATTTATACTAGGTTTTGAATCAGATCATATAGATTGACGTTTTTCATTATTACAGAATTGTCTTGGCTCTTCTAGATCTTCTAAAATTCCACATAATTTTAGAACAAACTTGTACATTTCTACAAAATATACTGCTGATATTTTCAATATGGTTGTGTTAAATCTGTAGGTGCACTTGTGGAGCCTGGACATCCTAGGAGTGTGCCACGCCAGCACAGCCAAGGGTTCAGTGAGCCTGGCGTGGGGGGGTGGTGAAGGATTGAAGAAAAGACAGACAAAGAGAATAAGCTGGGTCTAGGTGGATCTCCTGTGCCTGGCAAAGGCCACAGAGAAACTATCCAGAAGTCAAGCTGAGTCTTTATTTTATAGTCAGAGGTAAACAAGGTAGTGGTCACCATAGTTACAATTTCTTGTGAGTTTCACTTGTTTTGGCAGCACCTGCTGCACCTCCCACAGCCCATTAGCTACCCAGATAAGATCTAGGGGGCATCATAAGGTCAAGCTTAATTATGCTAAGAAGGCTGTGCCCTCTAAGCTGGGACTTGTTTGTGGCTTTGCCAACAGGTCAGTCCGAGGCTTAACCCTAGAGCCGCTCCCTATATAGGAGTATTGAGTCTTCTTATCCATGACTATGTTACATCTCTTCCTTATGTTTTATTAAAGGTATTTTGAAGCTATTTATATCCCAATTTGGTTTGATAATTCATAATAATACACTGGTTTTTTTTTAAATTATCACATATCTTGTGACTTTGCCAAATTCATCAATTAATTCTAATTATTTTTTCTATCTCCTTATAATTCTCTAGCTGGGCAATTGTGTCATGTGCATGTAGATAATAATACTTCTTGCCTTATTGTATTTGATAGCATCTCTAGTATAACATTGAAAAGAAATGGCAAGAATGGTTAATGTTTGCTTCTTCCCATGATTAGTGGGGAAGCATACATTCTTTCACCAGTAATAACTTGTAATTATAGATCATGTTGCTGGGCTTACTGTTAGGTCACTGAAGGAGGAACACATGAGGCCAAAAAGGGGTGAAAATTATGAATTTATTAGGTCATCTGGATACCCAGATGGGCTGAGTCCCAAAATGGCGCCAGCACACAAAGATAGGAGTCAGAAGTTTTTAAAGGACTCTAGGCAGGCTTTTTCTGGGAGGAGAATTCTCTGTGCAGGTCCAGATTCTTGGAAACTCCAGAAGGGAGAGATAATGGCCTTAGCAAGTGGAATGTGGTCTAAGCAAGTGGAATGTCCATTGTGAAGTGGCCTAAAGGTCAGTTCCCAGGGAAGGGGGTATTGATTCAATTATTTGATCAGACCTAACACTTACGATGTACAAAAAGGTAATTGGAATGACACTAACAATTTAAAGGCTGGGGCATAGCTGTATTTAAACAGATTTTCTGTCTGCTATTGCAATTAAGTATTAATCCAAACTAGATAGTATAGTTTACATTCTAATTGTAACCACCAGGGCAACCAATAATAATATAACTGAGAAATATTTTAAAGTAAACAACCAAGGTAATTAAAATGGTATGCAATGTAACAAAAAGGAAAGCAGTAATGGAGGAATAAAGGAACAAAAGTTACTTACATGTAGAAAAGAAATAGCAAGTTGGCAGACAATAAATCCTACCTTGCTTGCAGCTACATTAAATAAAGATGACTCAAAGACTCCAATGAAAAGGCAGAGATGGCATAATTGATATATTTTTAAAAAACACAAAATAAGACTTAACTATATGTTGTCTAGAAGGCACCTACTTTAGATTCAAAGATACAACTTGGTTGAAAGTAAAATAATAAAAAAATATATCAATAGTAGCCAAAAGAAAGTTGGAGTGGCCTTATTAATACCAAACAAAATAGATTTTAAGATGCATGACATCTTTGTCATCACATGGTCATCTTCCTTTGTGTCTCTGTCTCTACTTATAAGGACACCAAGATAAAAAAAAAAATGAGTTAAGTTTCACCCTAATTCAATATAACCTCATTGTCACTGGATTATAGTTGGAAAGAATGTATTTCCAAATTGTTGGAGAGTGGGAATTTTTGAGCATTCCAGAGAGGCAGTGGACTATGCCCCAGATAGAATTGTCAGTGCTGACACTAGGCCAGGCCTTGAGATATGGTCTCATGGCCCCTTCCCAGCACGGAGGCCTTATGTCATAGAACACTGTCAGCTTTCTGAAGAACAGGATAATCCTGTGAATAACATGGTCGTCATTGGCATGATCCTGACGTTGCTTGGGAAAAACTGTTTTGTCTTGGGTTACTTGTTCTGCAAAAACCGGATGTAGTTAATGTGCTTAAAAGCGGTCCTACACAAAGGGTCGCTGCTGCTCTCTGGTCTCCCTGCGTGGAGAATGGCAGAGCAGTCGCCGGGTCGCCCAGCCACCCGGCTAATAAAGGCTCCCTAAATTTTAATTTGGTCTGGGCTCCAGTGGTCATTCACTCGCATCCGCTCCACAACACAAATAAGATCACATTTTCAGGTACTGGTGGTCAGGATTAGGTTAGGTTATATCTTTTTGGGAGATACAATTCAACCCACAATAGATGTAAGGAAAATGGGAAATTAAAGTTAGATAGACTTAAAGAACAGAGGAAAGATGAGAAAAGAAACAGGCAAATGAGAGAAGAGAGAATTATATTTTATGTAGATCAAAAGAGCAACCCAGATCAAATACTTACCTCAGGTGAACATTTCACCTTGGGTGGTTGGGAAGGCTATTTATACTGAAGCATCCATCTTATATAAAAACTGCTGTTTGAAATTTTAACCCTGCTATTTGGCTTCTGTAAATGCTTACTTGCTTAAATAATAAGGAAAATAAGACTACTCCCACTTCAGAGAGGCCATGAAACCTTCCCCAGACGAAGTATTGTATTTTCTCCATGTTTCAACCTCCCACATATTCATTTGAAAGCCTAAATGCACTTTCCTGTTAGCCCATAATCAAGTCACTGCCCCTTCCTTAATTATCTGGTCTTGCAAGACCTATTTACCTAAATACTCCCAATTTACAAGAGCCATAAACCAAGGATGTAGCAGCTGAACTAGAGGGAGGTCACTGGGGCCATCCAGGATAGACATTAGTGAAAGACCAGGATTACAGGCTTTATTAGGGGAAAAACCTGCCGGGCTGTCTCGCAAGGGGAGAACAGCAACCTGTGCAGAGGTGAGCACTCCTTTTGAGGGGAGGAATGGGAAGAAATGGGGCTTAGGGTACTTGGCGCATGCTGATTGGTGGCTGAATGTATGGTCCATGTAAGGTACATAGTTAGGCACTCAGGTACTTAGGAACAAGGGTTTAGGGTATTTGGCAGGTTCTGATTGGTGGTTCAATGTATAGTCCATGTAAGGTACATGGTTAGGCACTCAGGTATTTCCGGGCTACAGGTTACGTCATACTCCACCGACCAGTTGGGGGAAGGGAGGATCTATCAATTAGATACAATCTAAGTTAACCATTCTGACTGACTCAGGAGGGTCTGTGAAAGTCCACCACAGAAGCTTGGTAGTTAGGAAACAAAGAAACTCAGAAATACTATATAAGGAGAAAATCTCATTGTCCAAGTTGTTCAGGATCTGGATCTTTGAGTCCCCTGAACCAGCAGCGCTGCTTTAAATAAAGGCTTTCCTGAACCTCTGAGTGTTCAACTGTCTCTTCTGCACCAATTCCATAACACCATCTTCACCAGTTTAATTTTCTTAAACCTCTTTATATATCCTGGCTCAGAGATTAGTCAAAAGGTTATAAAATCTTCATATACCATAAAAACAGCATGATGATTTACATGAGGGAATATTGGACACAGGAAAATCTCTAGATAAATCAAAGCTTTTGGACATATATTAATTAAGGCTATATCTGATTAATTGATAAGGGACTTAAACATTGCCAAAACAAAATCAGAGGGTTTTTTACTTTGGAAGATCTAATGATGATCAAAACTGTCTATCAATGCCTAAATTCAAAAGGGTTGTGTTAAGCTTGAAATTAGAATAAAGATATAAAGTACGGATTGACTCAACATCTTTTAAACATGACAGTTTTTAGTTTATGTACTGATTTTTCTTCTAAAGAAATTCAACAGCAAACTTTAGGAGGTAGATTAATGAAAGTTCAAAATTAGGTTGGTAAAAAAGTGCCATGGTGGGCTGAGAGTGAGGCATATAGCTAAGAAGATAGAAGCATGCTCTTTGAAACCAAAATGCCCAAGTTTGTATCCCCACTCCACCACACTAGCTGTGTGACATTTGACAAGTAACTTAACCTCCTTGCCATAGTTTCCACGTCTGTAAAATGGGTATGCTTAGTACCTACTTACTGAAGGTATTATGAATATTAAATGACTCATTACTTCTAAAGAATTTACGGTGGTTTAAGTGCCTTGGAATTGCTTACTATTATTATTTGGTAAATATTTTGGCCATATCAATATTGTACCCATTAAAACCCAAAAATATTTTGAGACAAATTTCAGACTTTCTATTTAGAGGCAAGTTTGCAATTGTCAGTATGAGAAAGTCAGAAGAAAGCACGTGATCCAGCCATTGAAGATGGTATAGAATAATCTGGCTGCACAATCTCAAAAAAGGATTTTGTCTCCAAATAGCTTGGGAGCCAATGAGGTATTAAATGGGAAAGATAATACAGATATTTATTTACAGACTTTTCCCCAGTAAGAACAAAACTTTATATACATGATGTGAGCAATAATGTAGGTCAAACAATACCTAAGTATGAGAAAGATTTTCCACTTACCTTAGGTAAGTTGCTGTTAACTTAGTTTTCTTACTGATTCTCTACTCCCACTTCTGATTGACCAGTCTGCCAACAAGGACAAATGCTGAGAACTCAACATGGCATCCTTGTGAGGGAGAGGGAGATGATTTACCAGGTGGCACATTTATTATAATCAATCCCTCACATCATTGAGAGCTCTACTGGTTTAGAATATTAGTTCTACCAGAGCCACAACAATTCTCCCAATAGTGCAAAAACTGAAATTGCCAAATGACCCATTTAGGATTCAGCATACCAGTTAATTAACAGGCAAGATGTTACTCTATTTTCTGTGCTAATTGACTCTGATTATTAAGAGAAAGTAAGGTTGCTGCTGCACAGTGGGGTCAAGGTGGATATGTGTTGAGTATGGAATTCAAGTGATTCTTTGGAGGCTTTCTGTGCTAGAGTTAAAAATGTATGGGATATATAGCAACCCAAGGCAGACAGGATCTTTAAGGACTCACATCTTTTACGAAAGCTAAACCACCAAAATCAGCTGTGAGCAAAAGAAAAATTGGGTAATGGGAGAAGGAAGTTATAGACACCTGCATTAGGTTTGAAGACATTAGGTTTTAAGCAATTTTTTTTGCTTGCTTTGTCATATATTCATATATATGGACCAATTTGTGTCTCCTATTTTCTTTTTATGTGCTAGTTTCTATAATGGGTATTCAAGGTGGTTAACCTTATAATTTACTCTTAAGATTACAGATCATCAAAAAAATATATTGTGACTGAAACGGAAGGCGAATAGATATCACAGAATAACAAGCAAAGGAATGTTGGGAGTTTAGAGTTTTATGTTGGAGGTAGAAGGCGAAGGTGTCTTATTTATGTCATGTTAGGTGAAAGCAGGGTTTTGTGCCATTTTTGTCACTTGAATGTTAAATATGGTGTGTTTAGATATTGAGATATTCGCTTGTCAAAGGGGTAGAGTGTGCCAGATTGAATCAAATCAACATGATCTACACCCTGATTTATACTTGCATCTGTGTCACAGTGGGGAAGCTTCAGAACTACATGTTTAAGACTTCACTGCTGACAGAGCTCCAGGATAAATTTTGCCAATAAGAAGGATCCACATGTTATTGTATTTGGGATACAGAAAAGAGGTAGAAGCTGTTATAATCCGGCAGCGTTAATAAGAGACACTTGGTAAATTGCAAGGGTGTTAGCTATGCTCCAAGTGAGCTTCTGTGAGGCAGCTGAGATCATCAGTGGCTTGTGCAGTTTCCTGCACTTCCAGATTTCCTGAAAGCCAAGAGTATTATTTCTGACTTTCACTTCTCTACACTTCTCTAGAACTTTCAATGGTTAATGCTCTAGTTCTCTATATTAAATTCTTCTTTGCTTGAGATGCTTAAGATGGCATCTGTCATGCTGACTTATTTCTGATGGATACAGTCATGGATCTATCTTAGGCTGAGATAAAAAGTGTTTGGAGAATTAGGAACAAAAGTCAGTCTTTGGGGTGGACAAAAATAGGTTTACAGTTGTGACTATGTGAAACACAGAGTTTATTCTTGTATTACTATTTATTAATTACTAGAGGCCCAGTGCACGAAATTTGTGCATGGAGGGCGGGGGGTATCCCTCAGCCCAGCCTGCACCCTCTCCAATCTGGGACCCCTCAAGGGATGTCCGACTGCCCGTTAAGGCCCGATCCTCCTGATCGGGCCTAAATGGGCAGTCGGACATCCCTCTCACAATCCAGACTGCTGGCTCCCAACAGCTCGCTTGCCTGCCTTCCTGATTGCCCCTAACCGCTTCTGCCTGCCAGCCCGATCACCCCCTAACCACTCCCCTGCCAGCCTGATTGATGCCTAACTGCTCCCCTGCCAGCCTGGTCACCCCTAACTGCCCTCACCAGCAGGCTTGATTGCCCCCAACTGCCCTCCCTTGAAGGCCTGGTCCCACCCAACTGCCCTCCCCTGCTGGCCTGATCGCCCACAACTGCCCTCCCTTGCAGGCCTGGTCCCACCCAACTGCCCTCCCCTGGTGGCCATCTTGTGGTGGCCATCTTGTGTCCACATGGGGGCAGTCATCTTTGACCACATGGGGGCAACCATATTGTGTGTTGGAGTGATGGTCAATTTGAATATTATTCTTTTATTAGATAGGATTTGATAGGATAGAGGCCTGGTGCATGGGTGGGGGCCAGCTGGTTTGCCCTGAAGGGTGTCTCAGATTGGGGGACGGGGTTTCCCTTGGGGTGTGGGGTGGCCTGGGCATAGAGCCTGTGGTGGTTTGCAAACCAGCCACGCCCCCCGGAGAACCAAGCGGAGGCCCTTGTATCTGGGATTTATTTATCTTCTATAATTGAAACTTTGTAGCCTTGAGTGGAGCCAAGCCTCCTGCTCACTCCGTGGCCGCAGCCATTTCTGTTGGGATTTATTTATCTTCTATAATTGAAACTTTGTAGCCTGGAGTGGAGGCCTGGGCCAGCAAGGGCAGGTTGAAAGCTTGGCTTCCTCCATTGCCGGGGAAACCCAAGCCTCCCTCCTGCTCTCCATGGCCGCAGCCATCTTGGTTGGGTTTATTTGTATATTCGCTCCTGATTGGCTGGTGGGTGTGGGTTGTGGGCATGGCTTGTGGGTGTAGTGGAGGTATGGCCAATTTGCATATTATTCTTTTATTAGATAGGATTGTATTATTTTCCATACAAACAACTATAAACCTAATTTTGCCCACCCCACATTACATCAAAATTATGCTTGAAAATTCCTTAGAAAGGTGACACATCAGGTGCTAAAAAATTATCTAGGAAATCCAACACATGACTTTTCCTAAGCATGGGAGTAGGTTGCTGTTTCTTTCATTTAGCATCAAATGAAGTGACTGGCTGGCTTGTAGAGGCCCTGTTGTATGAAAAGCACACACCTTTAAACACTGGAATCTCAATGGAACCAAATAGCTGCTCATTTTGAGAGGCATACCTGAACTGGGGACAGGCCATGTAACATCATGCTTCTTACCTTAATTTTCCTCTAGGATATATGCTTACCACAATGCTAAACTGATTTGCCCAGCTTATTTCAACTTCTATTCATATTCTCTCTCTCTCTCTCTCTCTCTCTCTCTCTCTCTCTCTCTCTTTCTCTCTTCCTCCTTCCTTTTTTCTCTCCCTCCCACCTTCCCTCATTCTCAATCTTTCTCACTGTCACTATTACTCTCTCTCATAAAAACATAACATTGAATTTGCCAAAATTTAATGTGCATATATAATTTATGTACACTGAATTTCCTCTGTTAATTACCCTTTTTTTCCTCTTGAATTATTTATTTTTAGCATTCAATATAAACCTATTATACACCTCAAATAATGCTGGTTTTCTCAGGAAATATGTTGCATGACCTACAACTTGTCTTTTATTCTCAGCTTCCTGATTTAGTTGAGGTAACAAACAATTCAACACTGTCATAAGTAAATCTCTAATAGAATAATATAGATATATAGGTCTGGAGTTTTTGGTGAGTAATCAAATTTTGTAAACCACAGAAAAGTACCCTAAGATAAAAACTCTAAATCACTAACATGCTTATATTTGAACCTAGGACTTGAGTTCCCACTTAAGCTGTCTCAAGACCAGTGAAGGGTCTCAGAATTTTTAAAAAATATGTTTTTCTTGATTTTTAGAGAGAGAGGAAAGGAGAGGGATAGAAAGATAGAAACAATAATGAGAAACATTGATTGGCTGCTTCTTGCTTGCCCCCTACTGGGAATCAAGCCCACAACTCAGGCATGTGCCCTGACCAGGAATCGAACCTCGACCTCTGTTCCTGGGTCGACGCTCAGCCACTGAGCAACACCAGCTGGGCAGGTCTCAGAATTTATCCACTTGCAAGCTAATAAGCTAGTCTGCTCCAAAGATACTATAAGAAAACATGAGACTCCTGTGTCAGAGACAAATGAAATTTTATTCACAGCACTGCAAGCAGTAGGACCATCAGAATATTTGCATCAGTTCCCTTTGCCCCACGTACCATAGGGACAATAAATGGGCCTATATGGATGTCTGCACAAACAGAGGGTTGCATTTCAGAAGAGCAACACTGATATTAGAGAATCTCAATCATTTTATAAAGGGCGGTAAGCATGCCTTCCCTTTGATCTGAAGGGAGATTGTACTATGTTTATTAAACTGGACAGTAAGTGAACATGCCCTTTGTTCCAGAGAGAGACACTATTTCATCTTCAAAGCTTATTCATTATACAAACATCCTTGAAAAGATAGTCTTGAACAAAAGCACTTAAAATCTGTTTGCAAGATGTGCAGAAATAGAAAAGCCCCATGGAGAAGTGTCCTAACAGACCTGCCTTTTCAGTCTGAGGTTGATTTCTTCATTGTGATTTATTTTCCATCCCTGAGATATATATTATCAATACATTGCCTCCTGGAATGTTTTTGACTTGGGATTATTATATCAAAGACATATAAGTAAAAGTATCTCATTGTTTTAAATAATGTGAACTCTCATGAATAAATGCAGTAAGGGAGCAGAAGCTCTGACATTCATTGTCCTGATATAAAACCAAAGTGGAGGAAACAAAAGAGTTTGGCCAGATTCAATTTGTTCCTTTATGACATCTGGACACATTCTCTTCATCAATTTATGACAAATGTGTCTGAGATAACCTATTCTCCTCTTTTCTCCTCTTCCCACCCTTACCTTTTAGGGATCCAGCCTAAGTCGCCTTCTCATCCTTACTAGTACTAGTACTTCTTAAGAATATAAGTTAGGACCACATGAAAGAACTCGACCTTTTCTTAGAGAGCATACATGCTGGGACTTCCCTTCCGTTTCCTTTTAGTAATCCAGCAGAGAATGCCCTTCACTTGACTTCTCAGGTCTGATTTCTGAGTGCAAATATGCAGGTACCTTCCCTTCCTTAAATCTAAGGAATCCTGCAGGGGATGCTCCTTCACCACACATTCTCTTGTCTATGATTCCTTGAGCTCACATAAGCTGGTCGTCCTGTACACCCCTCTTAGGAACCCAGTGGAGGACTCCCTTCTCCTTGGTCCTCACTTGAAACTCATTCCCTGAATGCACCTATATGGAACCCATCTAACTTTCTTCTTAGGGATCCTGTGTGGGACATTTTCCTTACCCTTCTCTAGGGCCTGATTCAAGAAGTGGGTTTCGGAGAGGAACCAAGATGGCGGCAAAGTTAAACAACTAAAGGGCCGCCTTGCACAACAATTTCAAAAATACAACTAAAATCAAAACGTCTACCACCCAGAACCACGGGAAAGCTGGCTGAGTGGTAGATTTACAACTAAGAAGAGAAGGGAGTGCAAATGCTGGAGAGCTGAGGTACGGAGGCGCGCACGAAGCGGGCTGGCGGCGGGCGACTGGGCACGCGGCTTTTCTTCAAACTGAAGGGAGACAAACTCCCCATCACTCTGAACTTCAGTTTCTGGGGACACGCGGGGGACCCATTCGCCTACGGGGAGAAGCTGGACTCTCGGACATCAGCCGGAGAGTGAGAGTGACTTTTCTGCAGAGGTGCGCCCAGCAATCAGGGTTTGCTGCGCTGGAGCACGGGACATGGGGACTTGGAAACACGGAAAGGCAGAGACGGTTGAAGGCAGCCATGGCCATTGGCCATGCCCCAGCCTAGTGACGCCCTGAGACCCCGCCCCGCCCTGAGACCCCGCCCCGCACATTCTACAAACCCGCCTGGACACCACACAGTCGCTTTTACATATAAATGGCCTGTTCTGTGGCAGCTCAACCAAATTAACTTCGGCTCCAGTCAGACTGCTCCAAAACAGCCCAAGCAAAGAGGAGAAAACTGTAGCTCTTGCTGTAGCTCCTGCTGGGAGGCCTCAGACCTGCACCCCATTGGAGATCCAGACACTAGGGTATCTAGTGGTTGGTGTGGATGACACCAGATTTCAACCACTCTCATAAGGGACACATTCAAGAGGCAGACTCAGTGAGCACCAAAGCCCTACTGTGTGTCCAGCACAGCAATTCTTCCGTTATAGACACAGCAGGTCCTCACAGCCAATTGGCCTGGAGGTCAATTCCTCCCAGTGTACCAACAGCAATCAAGGCTTTTAACTACACCAAGACTTTCCACTCAGCCCACAAAGGGGTGTACCAAGAGCGACCACCTAGAGTGATTGGGGAACCTGAGCTACTGGCCCCTATAGGTCACTGACCACACAAAGCCACTCCATCAACACAGGGAGGCAGCCAAAATGCAGAGACAACGAAGTATGTCACGAGTAGGAGAGATGGAGGAAAGAAAACTAATGGACGACACAGTGTTCAGAACCACATTTATAAGGTTACTCAAGAATCTTCTAAAAACCGCTGAGAAACTTGAAGAGACCTTCAAGAACCTTAATGAGAATACCAAAAAAATGGAAAAGGACCAGTCAGAAATTATGCATACACTGTCTGAAATAAAGAATATACAGACACTCAACTGTAGACCACCATACCCGAAGAGTCAAACCAAAGATCTGGAATATGAGGAAGAAAAAAACACCCAACCAGAGAAGCGGAAAGAAAGAAGAATCCAAAAGTGTGAGGATAGTGTAAGGAGCCTCTGGGATGGCTTTAAGTGTACCAATATCCGAATTTTTGGGGTGCCAGAAGAAGAGAGAGAGCAAGATACTGAAAACCTATTTGAAGAAATAATGACAGAAAAGTCCCCCCACCTTGTGAAAGAAATAGACTTACAAGTTCAGGAAGCGCACAGAACCCCAAACAAGAGGAATCCAAAGAGGACCATACCAAGACACATCATAATTAAAATGCCAAGGGCAAAAGACAAAGAGAGAATCTTACAAGCAGCAAGAGAAAAACAGTTAGTTACCTATAAGGGAGCACCCATACGACTGTCAGCTGATTTCTCAACAGAAACTATGCAGGCCAGACGGGAGTGGCAAGAAATATTCAAAGTGATGAATAGCAAGAACCTACAACCAAGACTACTCTACCCAGCAAAGTTATCATTCAGAATTGAAGGGCAGATAAAGAGCTTCACAGATAAGAAAAAGCTAAAGTAGTTCATCACCACCAAACCAATATTATATGAAATGGTGAAAGGTATTCTTTAAAAAGAGGAAAAAGAAGAAAAAGGTAAAGATAAAAATTATGAACAACAAATACATATCTATCAAGTGATCCTAAAAATCAAGTGAATTGAAAATCTGAGGAACAGAATAAACTCGTGAACATAATAGAATCAGAGGCATAGAATGGGAGTGGATTGATAATTCTCAGGGGGAAAGGGGTGTCTGTGTGGGGGTTATGGGAAGAGACTGGACAAAAATCATACACCTATGGATAAGGACAGCGGGGGGGGAGGTAAGGGCAGGGGGGGTGGGAACCGGGTGGTGGGGAGATATGGGGGGAAAAAAGGAGAAATAATTGTAATAATCTGAACAATAAAGATTTATTAAAAAAAAAAAGTGGGTTTCCTTTTCATGGCATATGTGGATAAGACAGAACCTGGGGAACAATCAGTGTCTGTTTGTTTTACCATGCACGAGAATTTTTTACACAGTTGATATTGCCTGAAGCCAATTCCAGCATGTCATAATTGCAAGAGTTTCATCGAAAGCTTGATGGAACTTTGGGACTCAACAAGGGCTGAGTCACTTATGTTATCCCCTGTTGGGAATGGCTAAAGGCATTTCCCCAAACCTGAAAGGGATGCATTAAATTGATTGTGTGCTGCCAGACAGCTCAGGGCATCTTAATGTACATGTTATTGCCTCCTACTGGCCAAACACCTGAACAGCCATAGACTATTCCCCATTCTGACAATGGACTCTGTAGATGAAACCCTACCCTTTGAAGTGTATATCTCCACCTTGCCTTAGGACAATTTGTGTTAACAAAAAGCAAGGGGTCCTGAGACAAGGAGCTTGGTTTCTTTAGCCAGGCTCCTCTGACCCCCAATGCCTTTCAAAATTATCTTTTGTCTCTGGATTCTTACTTCAGTTACACACAGCCTTTCTCCAGATTGCTGAACCCTTATTAATGCTGGAACAAGAACACCAGCAGATATTGATGGATTTTTTACAAGGGAAAGCTCCAGTGTCCCCTTTTTTCTTACATTCCTGAGATTTGTTTGGATTTGTGATAAAACTTTCAATTTCTAAAAGCAGCTTATTTTACCCAGGACGACCTGGAGCTCAGGCTGTGGGAGCAATCTAATCTGTTATTTAAATGTAGCACCCATTGACATATCAGCCTGAAAACTTGCAATCTGGATGTCCTTTGCTTAGTTAATATCCACCTAGTTATCTCTCTGCCTTAGGAGTACTTCCAAAATTCAATGCAAAACTCAAATTCTAGATCCCAATGCCTAATTTTATATGACTTACAACATCTAAGGCCAACAAATGTCAAAAGTCAGAGACAAAGAACAATTCATTATAACAAATCATTACATCTCTTGAGAATCTATGGATTGTGAGCAGTGCAGTTTGGTGTTATGGATACAGAGAAATTCATGCTCAATGTCAAGGATTTACAACCTGATCTTGAAAGATGAAACAGAGGGCCGGAGACCATGGATGGGATACCAGGACACAGGCTTTATTGGAGAGAAGACCCCTGCTGGCTCCCTTTCAGAGGGAAAAAGGGGGCGTGCCGGGGGTGAAGGCGCCTTTTGAGGGGAGGAAAGGAGGGGATGGGGCTTAGGGTACTCAGCACTCGCTGATTGGTGATTTCATGTAAGGCATATGATTAGGGACCTGGGGACTTAGGAATCGGGGATTTAGGGTATTTGGCAGGTGCTGATTGGTGGTTCAATCAGCGAGTTCAATGTACAGTCCATATAAGGTGTTCAGGAATGTCCAGCTGCAGGTGGAGTTTACATCATACTCCATCCATCAGTTGGGGGAAGGTAGGATCTATAAGATCTATATTACAGAACCTCCACCCTAAGACATGAACATCAGAGTTGAAGTGTTATGGCAAATTTCCAAGCGGCGGTGAGACAGAACCAGCACTTGGAAGATTCAGAAAATGCACTTTATTTTTTTTATTTTTTATGTTTTATTTATTTATTTATTTTTAAATTTAATAAATCTTTATTGTTCAGACTAGAGGTCCGGTGCATGAAATTCATGCACGGGGAGGTCCCTCAGCCCGACCTGTACCCTTTCCAATCTGAGAGCCCTCAGGGCATATCCTGCTGACGGCTTAGGCCCGCTCCCTGTGGTTCTCTGCTCTCTGCAGGGCTTGCTTGCGATGGGCAAGCAAGCCCTGCTGGGTGCTGCCTGCAGCTGCACTTGTCTGCTCCCGGGTCACCACGGCAACAGCCAAGCAGGCCCTGCTGTCTGCTGTCAAGCTGCGCCACTGGACCCACCCCCAGGCCCACCCTGAGGTTGCCCCCTGCACCTCTCAATGGCTGGATAGGCCACTCCGAGTCCTGCCCCCCAGTTTCCCGCTGCCCAATCGTGGGCGTAGCAGAGTGATGGTTATTTGCATATTACTCTATTATTAGATAGGATTATTATGATTGTTTCTCCTTTTCCCCCATATCTCCCCACCACCCGGTTCCCACCCCCCTCTGCTCTTACCTCCCCCCCGCTGTCCTTATCCATAGGTGTATGATTTTTGTCCAGTCTCTTCCCGTAACCCCCACACAGACACCCCTTTCCCCCTGAGAATTATCAATCCATTCCCCTTCTATGCCTCTGATTCTATTACGTTCACCAGTTTATTCTGTTCCTCAGATTTTTAATTCACTTGATTTTTAGGATCACTTGTTGATAGATATGTATTTGTTGTTCATAATTTTTATCTTTACCTTTTTCTTCTTCTTCCTCTTCTTGAAGAATACCTTTCAGCATTTCATATAATACTGGTTTGGTGGTGATGAACTACTTTAGCTTTTTCTTATCTGTGAAGCTCTTTATCTGCCCTTCAATTCTGAATGATAACTTTGCTGGGTAGAGTAGTCTTGGTTGTAGGTTCTTGCTATTCATCACTTTGAATATTTCTTGCCACTCCCGTCTGGCCTGCATAGTTTCTGTTGAGAAATCAGCTGACAGTCGTATGGGTGCTCCCTTGTAGGTAACTAACTGTTTTTCTCTTGCTGCTTGTAAGATTCTCTCTTTGTCTTTTGCCCTTGGCATTTTAATTATGATATGTCTTGGTGTGGTCCTCTTTGGATTCCTTTTGTTTGGGGTTCTGTGCGCTTCCTGGACTTGTAAGTCTATTTCTTTCACTCGGTGGGGGAAGTTTTCTGTCATTATTTCTTCAAATAGGTTTTCAGCGTCTTGCTCTCTCTCTTCTTCTGGCACCCGCATAATTCTGATGTTGGTACGCTTGAAGTTGTCCCAGAGGCTTCTTACACTATCTTCAACTTTCTGAATTCTCTTCTCTTCTTGCTTCTCTGGAGGAGTGTCCTTTGCCTCTTTGTATTCCAAATCTTTGAGTTGATTCTTGCGTTCCTCTTGTCTGCTGTTGGGTCTCTGTATAATATTATTTATTTCAGTCAGTGTATGTTTAATTTTTAGTTGGTCCTTTTTCATATCCTCAAGGGTCTCATTAAATTTATCGGCCTTTTCCATGAAATTCTTGAAAAACCTTATAACCGTGGTTTTGAACTCTATGTCCATTCGTTTGTTCTCCTCCATGTCTTTCATTTGGGATCTGTTTCCTTGCCTCCTCATTTTCTCTGCTTCCCTGAGTTGGTTGGGTAGCTTTGTGTACTAGGTGTCCTATTGGTTCAACGGGTCAGCCTCCCAGTTACCTGAGGTGGATACTCTTGGTGTACCCCTTTGTGGACTGTGTGTACAGCCTTGTTGTAGTTAAATCTTGATTGTTGTTGGTGTCACTGGGAGGAATTGTCCTCCAGGCCAATTGGCTGTGAGGACCCACTGTGTCTATAATGGAAGAATTGCTATGATGGAGACACTTTTATGGGGCAGGACTTGTTCCAGTAGGGCTTTGTTGCTCACTGAGTCTGCCTCTTGAATGTGTCCCTTATGAGAGTGGTTGAAATCTGGTGTCTCACACTGACCACTAGATACACTAGTGTATGGATCTCCAATGGTGTGCAGGTCAGCTACTGTCTGAGGTCCCCCAGCAGGAGCTACAGCAAGAACTACAGTTCTCTCCTCTTTGCTTGGGCAGTTTTGGAGCAGTCTGACTGGAGCTGCAGTTAATTTGGTTAAGCTGCCACAGAACAGGCCATTTATATGCAAAAGCCACCGTGTGGAGCCTGGGCAGGTTTGTAGAATGTGTGGGGTGGTGTCTCAGGGCGGGGCGGGGTCTCAGGGCGTCACTAGGCTAGGGCGTGGCAAATGGCGATGGCTGCCTTCAGCCGTCTCTGCCTTTCCGTGTTTCCAAGTCCCTGTGTCCCACACTCCAGTGCAGAAAACAATGATTGCTGGGTGCACCTCTGCAAAAAAGTCACTCTCACTTTTCGACCCGATGGTGGAGAGTCCAGCTTCTCCCCGTAGGTGTCTGGGTCCCCTGCATGTCCCCAGAAACTGGATTTCAGAGTGATGGGTAGCTTGTCTCCCTTCAGGTTGAAGAAAAGCCGCGAGCCCAGTTGCCTTCCACCAGCCCGATTCACGTGCCTCCGTACCTCAGATTTTCAGCATTTGTGCTCCTTTCTCTTCTTAGTTGTAAATCTTCCACTCAGCCAGCTTTCCTGTGGTTCTGGGTGGTAGACGTTTTGTCTTTTAGTTGTATTTTTGAAATTGTTGTGCAAGGCGGCAGTTTAGTTGCTTAACTTTCCCGCCATCTTGGTTCCTCCTCCCAGAAAATGCACTTTTATTGCAGGAGCACTGGTGCTGTGACTCAGGGGATTCAGTTCCCCCAACTGAGTTCCAAATGTGGCAGGGCTTTCCCTTTTATCCCCCTAGTTTCGTTGTCTCCCAAATATGTACTAGGCTTCTGGACTGGACTTTTCACAGACTTTTGCAGCCCTGTGCTGGTTGTAAGCGGGGAAGTGAGATAGCGACCAAGACCCTGTCTGGTGCCAGCAGTCAGACCACATTGTGGGGCTGTGTGTGGTTTATAGCTTCTGTTATTGTAAGCATTCAGGGAAACAGGTTTTGCAAGGCTAGCTAGGACACAAGCAGAAAGGGGGTTGGGGCTTAATTATAGGCTTGTATGCATATGCATGGAATGCAGGTTTGACTGGGCATAAACCTAGGCTGCCACCCCGAATTTCCTTTATAGAAGGAGCCTCTCTTGAAAGAGGCTTTTTTTCAGGCACACTGAGCACAAATAGCTCAGTGTGCCTGATCACTGTGAAATGACAAAAGCAGGAAATGTAATGAAAATGAAAAGCAGGATATACAAATAAAAAGTGACCTTTACTAGACTTATTTCAGGAGCACACTGGCACACCACTCTTCTACTACATTGCCTTGCAGCCTTGTGAGATAGCAGAAACAAAAGGGACTGGCATGAAACAATGCTTCCTGCACTCAAGTAACAAACCATGCTATTTGTGAACTCAAGCCTTCTTGGTTTGGGGCATTTTTAACCTTTTTTTTTCTCTTCTACAACAAATATTTTTGGAGCAAATGGATAGCTTATTTTGATAGGAAATGGGATCATTACTTTGCCAGATGATGGTAATGTTCAAAGTCAGTTTCTGAATAAAGGAAAGACACCCCTGCAGATAGATATCTATGTGCTGCTTCAGGGGACATGCAAACTGTGATGGCACACAGCTGTCACTCTGCTGGCAAAATCTGGGTATGTTTTATGATGATCAGTTTCATTCTTTCCATAGCAGGCAGTAATAAAATGTTTTCTAATTCTAACTGTAACTGATAAAGCCCTAATTACATGCTAGACATGCAGATAATGTCACAATGATTTTAATATTTATGTCAGCATTTGTGTAAGTTCTCATATCAGCACTGCAAGACTACACAACCCTCCACCAGCAGGGCTCATCCCCAGCATCTTCCTACTCCTGGTTTATGGTCAAAGACCACTCTACTGGACTGGTGTATTCTGTGGGAACTACCACACATCTGGAGTTGAAACACAAATATAAATTGAGGAATTCTGCATCCACCACTGGAGGCCGATGCCAGACAGCTCACAGTGAAACCGGATACTAACACCCATGCACAGAAACCTGGGGAGACCATTCCCAAACCTCTACTTTCCCTGTCAAGGTGACTCACCATCAGTAGAACCCACAGAGCAGATTTGACTCCACCCTTCTCTTACCTCACAGTTAAAAACCACATGGTTACAACAGCCTATGCCATTCTTGTTTACTGATATCTTTGATGGCCAGGTATAAGTTCTTAGGTTTTCTTTTGTTTTCTATTATTGTGGTTATTTGTGGGGGGAGAGTATGAGGCAGTGTAGACATAAAACACTCTCCTCCCACTGTCATAGTCTGCTGTGGATCCCACATACCACCATAGTCTACACTTTCTAACATTATAACCTGTTATTTTACCATTAGCATATAGTCACTAATACCAAAGCTGTCCCATGGTGTTTGAGTTATTTTATCATAGGAAGGTTTCAGGTTCAGTCTATTATGCTTATAACTGCATGCGTCATGGACACTGGCTGGTTGTTTACCAAATGCATTGCCTTTTATTCACATGTACCTTTTCTTACTTCCTTTGCAGCAGGTGGTGTGATGTGGATGAATATTATAAACACCACTTCCAGGTCCATTAAACACCACTTCCACTTCCATTAAAATAGCTCTTGTACTCTCCTCCACTTTCTGACACACAGAAAAATAAAAGCCAGCAGGAGATCTAAGGTCCTATGAGGTAGCTGTGCTACCAGAAAGATGAGCCTGCTCCCTATATTATTCCATCAAAGGCCACCTAACCAACATGCATGTTGAACTGTTTCATGAGCCAGTACTACCTGCTGCCTAGGAGGGTCACAGTAAGTGTTGTGTTTAATAGAATGACTGATAATAGAATGTTTTACTTTCTTCCCTTCCCTTCATTGTCAGTGCAAATAGTCTTTGTGTCCTTAAGCTATTGTTGTTTCTGACTCTGGTTTTGAATGCAATTCATTTTGTAACTTTTCTTCTTTATAAAAGGAAGATTAAAATCCCCAATAGTAAGGGATAATAAAAGAAATACTGAAAAGAAAAAATGCAATATTAAAAAGAAAATTGAACTACCATTTTCCGGAACCTTTGCTACTCCAATGACATCCCCAGAAAGGTAATCTTTTTTTCCAGCCTTCCAAACTTCAAATTTGCTAAAGATTGAGGGATCCAAGTATTCATATGTCAGCACACATTTAGAAAGGGAGGAAAGAAGGCAGGTTATACAAAATAATTCTTCACCAAAATTTGAAGTTTGGGAAGCTCCTCTGAATAAATTTAATAACAATTTTGTCAGTGGACTGAGAATTATTTTTTTTCCAGGATGGGGACATATAAATACATTGAGAGGTCCAGCTTGTAGCTTGGATGTCAGGAACCTTTAGTAGCTGCCCAGGAAGGATCAGTCCTTTGCAATAGATCAAGGTCAGTCTGACAAGTGATAGGGCTACCATGAAATCCAAATAAGTGAGTAACAATCAGTTGTTTCAAAGGACGTGGCTTCATTTCAAAGGTGTTCACTGATGGATACCTCTCAGCACTAAGAGACAGCTGCTGACTGCTGACTTCCTGAAAGTACCCTGGAGAGCTGAAAATGGGGAGGCTAACACAAAGCCACAGGGGGGCTTCCTGGAAAGCTCTTTGATGTAACTGATTGTGATGTTCTGCTGGATAATTTACTTGTTTCAAGTACCTGATTAAGGGAATTACTATTCATAATTAGGAGATGCCCAGAGAGCAAAAAACACAATGTTGTGATTAGCTGTCAATAATTGTTAGGTTCACACTAATAATGCCCAGGAAGTGAAAATGTTCTTGCATTTTCCTTTGACATTATTAAGAATACCATTTCCTAATAGCAATCTACTGCTATGGGCAGTGTATATCCTGAAGTTTATATCACCTCAAAGCACCATTCCTCATGACATCCCTTGCAGAGTACACAGAGGAGGCCTGTAAGATATTAGTGCTAAGTTAATTAGAACCATTCTAGTAGAAGCCTTTGTGAACAGTATCCCCCTTCTCTTTTTCCTCCTCATCTCTTCCTAAAATCATGTGCTACTGGTCCCTTAATCTGTTAACTACCAGCTTGGCTTAGAATGAGAAAGCATTCTAAGCATTATCAACTCAGATTTTATGAAATGGCTTTCTTTCTTGTGGTAATGGGGGGAAATCTTAGCAGCTTTCCTGCTGTAGAAACTGCTACATCCCTTTTTGGGTTTTGTTTTCTTTGCTACAACTAATCAAAATACTGTCATGCTCACCATTGCTGAGTATTGCAAATGGCAATGAGCAACAGAAAGATCCTGGTCAGAGTGAATGGCCATTGTAGGGTAAGTTGCTAACTTTTCCAGTAGAATATCTTTGGGATTACAGTGATCAAAAAAGGCTAAGCTCCCCTGTGCAAGTGTTGAAAGAAATCAAACAAGGATGAGCTGAAGGAAGGCAGATAACAGGCCTCAAATACATTTTTGCAGTTAGTGTCTCCTTGTGTGTGTGCCCTATAGGGTTTTCAAAAGAATGTATGGCAGTCATGCTGGATGTAGATATTTAAGGTTTTAGTAGGTCTAGGAGCAAGAAAGGGAGATGATAGAAAGTACAATGGTATGGAGCAATTCAAAGCAAGCTAAATTCAGAAAGCTAAATGTGGCAATTCAAGCCATAAGAAGAAGTAGCCCAAATTTTGTGCAAAGCTCATAAAAATGACTTACCCTTGGTTTTGTCTGACATCACATGGGAGCCTGTGAGAATTGCAAAATGCCTGGCTACCTTCACAGAACCCTTGAATCAGAATCTGCATGTTAACAAGATACCCAGGGAGTTTTTATGCACATTGCAGTTTGGAAAGTTCTGTCTAAGGCACTTGTTAACATTATCTCTGTAGTTTAGAAAGGATGAAGATGCATACTGGGCTTCATAAGCAAAAGGAAATCTATTTAATATATTATTTAACCTTTTTATATAAAATTAATTTCTTTTTAAAACAACTTGATTCCCAAAGTTTTGAAAAGATAAGTTGAAATGGCTTTAAGCGTACCAATATCCTAATTTTTGGGGTGCCAGAAGAAGAGAGAGAGCAAGATACTGAAAACCTATTTGAAGAAATAATGACAGAAAAGTCCCCCCATCTTGTGAAAGAAATAGACTTACAAGTTCAGGATGCGCACAGAACCCCAAACAAGAGGAATCCAAAGAGGACCATACCAAGACACATCATAATTAAAATGCCAAGGGCAAAAGACAAAGAGAGAATCTTACAAGCAGCAAGAGAAAAACAGTTAGTTATGTACAAGGGAGCACCCATACGACTGTCAGCTGATTTCTCAACAGAAACTATGCAGGCCAGACGGGAATGGCAAGAAATATTCAAAGTGATGAATAGCAAGAACCTACAACCAAGACTACTCTACCCAGCAAAGTTATCATTCAGAATTGAAGGGCAGATAAAGAGCTTCATAGATAAGAAAAAGCTAAAGGAGTTCATCACCACCAAACCAATATTATATGAAATGGTGAAAGGTATTCTTTAAAAAGAGGAAAAAGAATAAAAAGGTAAAGATAAAAATTATGAACAACAAATACATATCTATCAAGTGATCCTAAAAATCAAGTGAATTAAAAATCTGAGGAACAGAATAAACTGGTGAACATAATAGAATCAGAGGCATAGAATGGGAGTAGATTGATAATTCTCAGGGGGAAAGGGGTGTCTGTGTGGGGGTTACGGGAAGAGACTGGACAAAAATCATACACCTATGGATAAGGACAGCGGGGGGGGGGAGGTAAGGGCAGGGGGTGGTGGGAATCGGGTGGTGGGGAGATATGGGGGGAAAAAAGGAGAAACAATTGTAATAATCTGAACAATAAAGATTTTTTTTAAAAAAAGAAGAACTGATAAAGTAATTCAGTAAACTTACAGGATACAAAATCAACATACAGAAATCAGCTGCATTTTTATACTTTAAAAAGAAACTATCTGAAACAGAAATTAAGAAAGCAATCCCATTTACAATAGTACCAAATATAATAAAACTAGAGGCCTGGTGCATTAAATTCATGTGAGGGGGTGGGGTTCCTCAGCCCAGCCTGCACCCTCTAGAGATCTGGGACCCCTTGGGGGATTTCTGATTGCCAGTTTAGGCCCGATCCACAATCGGACATCCCTCTCGCAATCTGGGATTACTGGCCCCTAACCACTCTGCCTGCCTACCTAATTGCCCCTAACCACTCGCCTGCCTGCCTGATCACCCCTAACCATCTCTGCCTGCCTGCCTGATCACACCTAACCACTCTGCCTGCCTGATCGCCCCTAAGTGCTGCGACCTGCACTGCTGGGTTCAAGATCCGAAGGAGAGGCCGATGCACAAATGAAAACACTAGATAAGAAATATGAATTACTAAGGGGTGTGGGCCAGGTGGTGTCTCTTTCATGAAGAGCACACTAACCTCTGGCTGGTCTGCTTTTTATTTACTTGTATACACATTTACCCTTTAGCAATGCATACAGGCATATCAAAGGTAAAGTTTGGTAAACAGTAAAAGGATTATCAGGTTAGTGAATTTGCCTTGAGCCACCACTATCTCAACAGATGAGGTGCTTAGCATCAACCCTGCTAATGCCCAAGGTCCATCAGCCTTCTTTGTGTCTTTGTGCACTAACAGTATTAGCAAGTGGTGGCTTCCCACACCTAAGCACTCTGCCTTCCTGCCTGATCGCCTCTAACTGCCTCTGGCTGCCTGATCACTCCTAAGCACTCTGCCTGCCTGATTGCCCCTAACTGCCTCTGCCTGCCTGATCACCCCTAACTGATCGCCTGCCTGCCTGATTTCCCCTAACTGCTTGCCTGCCTGCCTGATCACCCCTAACTGCTAGCTGGGGGGCAGCTGGCTGGGATGAGGGGCTGTGGTCATTCTGGTCTCTGATCGTTCTGGTCATTCCGCTGTTTCAGTTGCTGGGCTTTTATTATATAGGATGCTTAGGAATAAATTTAACTAAGTTGATGAAAGACTAACACCCTGAAAACTATAAAATATTAATGAAAGAATCTTAAAGAAAACACAAATAAATGAAAAGATATCCTGAGTTTTTGGGTTGGAAGGATTAATATTGTTAAAATGACTATACTACCTAAATTGATCTACAGATTCAATGTAATCCCTATCAAAATTCCAATGGCTTTTTTCACAGAATTAAAATTTTTAAAAAATATATTTAAGTTTTTTTTTTCAACAGGAATAAATCCTGGACAAGTTGCTAACACAATTTCTCATTTTTAAATGCTTATCTTTATGTTAACTGTTAAGAAGTCATCTAGGTATACCAAATAATATGAGTATGACTAGAATTATTTAAATAGAAAATCTTACCAGAGGGAACAGGGTAGGGGTGCTAGTAAAGGTTAAAGAAGGCCCAATATATGGTGACAGAAGATGATTTGACTTTGGGTGGTAGGCACCCAATGAAATAGAATAGAAATTTACACTTGAAACCTATATGATCTTATTAACCACTCTCATCCCAATAAATTTAATAAATAAATTTAAATAAAAGAATATTAAAAGAAAGGAAAAAAAAGCTCTCTATCTAATAAAGAGGGAATATACTAATTGACCCTCACACTGTTGTGAAGATGGCGGTACCCACAGCCAATAAGGATGGAATATGCTAATTGACTGCCCCACCCTTAAATATGGCAGCACCCAGAGCCAATAAGGAGGGAACATGCTAATTGGCTGCCCCACCCTCAAAGATGGCAGTGCCCACAGACAATAAGTAGTGAATATGCTAATTGACTGCTCCGCCCTCAAAGGTGGAAGCACCCATAGCCACAAGATGGCAGTGCTCAGTCCCCTCAGCCCCACCATGGCGGCAGGTGTGGGGCAAGGCTGTGCCCACCCACCTCCAAAGTCCCCCAGTCCCTTCAGTCCCCCAGCTGCCCAAGGCCGGCCCAAGGCGCAGGCAAGCCTCTGATGGTGGCTGCCCAGCTGACACTCAAGGCACAGGCAAGCCTAAGATGTCAGCTGCCCAGCCACCCTGTGAAGCTGTCCAAACCAGGGCTTTTGTTTACTGGGAGTTATTTGACTGTTGCTTCAATTTCATCAGTTGTTATTGGCATATTCAAGTTTTCTGATTCTTCCTGATGCCGTTTTGGAACATTTCATTTTTCAAGGAATTTGTCCATTTCATCCACATTGTCCAGCTTGTTGGCATATAGTTGTTCATAGTATTTTCTTACAATACTTTGTGTTACTTTGGAGTCAAATGTTACTTTACAACTTTCATTTCTGATTATATTTATTTGGGTCCTCTTTGTTTCTTGATAAGACTGGCTAAAGGTTCATCAATCTTGTT
Source organism: Cnephaeus nilssonii (assembly GCF_951640355.1). Classification (NCBI taxonomy): domain Eukaryota; kingdom Metazoa; phylum Chordata; class Mammalia; order Chiroptera; family Vespertilionidae; genus Cnephaeus; species Cnephaeus nilssonii. The sequence continues at coordinate 24,832,540 of NC_137071.1, forward strand.
TATCTTTTCATAGAATCAGCTTTTGGTTTCATTGATCTTTTGTATTTTTTTACATCTCTATGTCAATTATTTCTGCTCTGATCTTTATTATTTCCTTCCTTCTACTAACTCTTGGCTTTTCTTGTTTCTCTCTTTCTAATTAAGTTGTAGGTTTAGATAGTTTATTAAAAATTTTCTTGTTTTTTAAGGTAGGCCTGTAGTGCTATGAATATCCCTTTCAGGAATTGTTTCACTGTGCCCAAAGATTTTGGATTATTATGTATTCATTTTCGTTTGTTCCAGGAAATTTTTTCTTATTTCTTTCTTGATCCCATTGGTAACCCATTCATTGTTTAATAATATGCTATTTAGCCTCCATGTGTTTGAGTGCTTTTGATTGTTTTTATTGCAGTTGATTTTAAATTTCATTCCATTGTGATGAGAGATGATGATTGATATGATTTCAATGTTCTTGAACTTGTAGAGACTTTTTTTGTATCCTAGTGTGGTCAGTCTTTGAGAATGACCCATGTGCACTTGAGAAGAATGTATATTTTGCAGTTTTGTTGTGAAATGTTCTGTAAATGTCAATTAAAACCATCTGATCTAATGTGTCATTTAGAGTCACTCTTTCCTTGTTGATTTTTTGTCTGGAAGACCTATCCAGTGAAGTCCCCTACTATGACTGTATTGCTGTTGATCTCTTCCTTAAAGTCCTCCAGATGTTTTTTTCTTTTTTTCTTTTTAATATACTTAAGTGTTTCTATATTGAGTGCATATATGTTTACCAAGGTTATATCCTCTTTTTGGATTGATCCCTTTAGTATTTTGTAGTGACCTTTATTGTCTCTTTTTATGGTCTTCCTTTTGAATTCTATCTTGTCAAATATGAGTATTGCCACCCAGATTTTCTTCATTTCCATTTGCATGCAACATATTTTCCATTCCTTCACTCTCATTCTGTGTAAGTCTTTTGTTCTGAGGTGTGCCTCTTTTAGACAGCATATATTTGGGCCATGTTTTCTTATCCATTGAGTTACCATATGTCTTTTGATTGTAGAATTTAATCCATTTACATTTAAGGAAATTATTGATAGGTAATTTCATTTACTGCCATTTTAATTCTTTATGCCTATGTTTCTCTCTATTTTTTCCTCTCATTACAACAGTCCCTTTAACATTTCTTGCAATGTTGGTTTGGTGGTGATAAACAACTTTAACCTTTTTTTGTCTGGGGAGCTCTTTATTTCTGCTTCTTTTTTGAATGAAAGCCTTGCTGGATATAGTAATCTTGTTTATAGATCCTGGCTTTTATCACCTTGAATACATCATGCAATTCTCTTCTGGAATATAGAGTTTCTGATGAAAAGTCAGCTGACAGCCTTACATGATCTCCTTTGTAGGTAACAAATTGCTTTTCTCTCGCTGCCTTTAAGATTCTCTCATTGTCTTTAATTTTTGGCATTTTAATTATGATGTGTCTGGGTGTGGGCCTATTTGGAATATTCTTGCTTGGGACTCTCTGTGCCTCCTGAACTTGTGTGACTTTTTCCTTCACAACGTTTGGGAAGTTTTCTGCATTGTTTTTTCAAAAATGTTCTCTATCCCTTGCTCACTTTCTTCTCCTTCTGATACTCCTATGATGCGAATATTATTACATGTTATCCCACAGGTCCCTTAAGCTGTCCTCCTGTAATTTTTTTGTTTCTGGTTCTCTGATTGAGTGATCTTTTTACCCTGTCTTCTAATACACTGATCCAATCCTAGGCTTCCCTTCATCTGTTGTGTATTCCTTCCAATGTGTTCTTTACTAGTGCTATGTCATTTTTAATTTCCGACTGGTCATTATCAGTGCTATGTCATTTTTCATTTCTGACTAGTCATTTTTCATAGTTTCTATATCTTTTCTCATCCTGTTGAGCATCCTTGTAATCATTAATCTGAACTCTATATATGCTAAATTTCTTGTCTCCATTTCATTTAGTTCTTCTACTAGAGAATTCTCTTATTCTTTCATTTGGGGCTTGTTTTGTTTGTTCGTTCGTTTTTTGATCTCTCCATTTTGGCTGCCTGTTTGGTTTATGTCTATGTATTAGGTAGATCTGTTATGACTCCCAGTATCTGGTGCAGGACAATTTCAGAAGCTGGTTGTGGTTGGCCCTAATTGGAGCTACCAGCAGTCCATAACTTGTGGCTCTGGGGCTATGTGCTTTTGGAAAAGACCAAGATGTGCACCAAGTTCTGCTATTCCTAGCCCAAGATACACAAGGAGATAAGAAAGACTCAAAGCCTACAGAGATATGCCTCTGCCTGCCATCTGATAATTATGCTCAGAGTCTTAATTTGCCTCAGGCTATAGACCACAGCAAGGCATAGACTCCACAGGGTGGGGCGAAAGATTTCCCAAAAGGGTGGGATAATTGTTTCTTCCCCACTCAAAAGCTGCCTATATGACAAATGTTTGCCTGAGAAAGATATTCTCTGCCTTATGAGGGAATAACTCAGAACATGAAACCAGGGCGGCTGCCTTTAAACACTCACCTCAGAGTCCCTAATCCTGGATTCTGCTCTAGTCCACTTGCTCTCCCTCTGCCAGACCCCAAGGTGAGTGGCTGCACATGAAATGTTATGCATTGGCCCTTTAAGAGGATGCCTGCATTTCCAGCCATCTCTCTCTGGGAGACAGCAACCCTGCTGTTTTTCACAACCATATGTTATGTGGGCACATTTCTCAGTTCTGGTGCTCTGGGCTGGGTAGGCCAGCTTGGAGTTTAGACCACAGAGTTCTTAGTGGGAAACCTCACAGTGAGATATCGCTGAACAACTTCAGCTGCTGTCTGTGGGAGCCTGGACAGCCCATTCACTTCTTCACTTCCTACCAGTCTCTATGTGGTCTCCCTTTCTATCTTTTGTTATCAGCTTCTCTCCAGCTAATCTTCAGTTGCTTATTCAGGATGTTTTTTCTGTATTTTAGTTGTAATTTCAGTTTGGTCCTAGAAGAGTATCAGTGTAGCTTGCATTTATTCTGCCACAATTTTGGACCTCTTTTGATGCAAGACTCCAGAATTTAGTCCCAAATGTCCTCTCCACTTCTTTGTATGTTCCACGTTCTGTAAGTCTAGCAGGCTAATTTTTAAGTTGATAATTTTGTATAGTCCATGAATGATGTTATAAATATCCAAATGGCCCTTGGCAAAATAAAGTTTCCTCACCCCTGCCCTAGAGGGATGTTATATCCCATCTCAGCCCTTTAAAAATTCCACAGTGGAAGTCTTTGTTGATGGGTTTCCCTAAAAGGCACAAGCTGAGACAAATATGTAATTTGGGAAGTTATTCCTTAGAAACTCTTTAAGGGATAGTGAAGTGAGACAAGGAAGGGAGAAAGCCATTAACAATAACTACGATGAACAATTAGAACTTAGTCCTATTAGGGACTTCTGCCCTGCCCATCATTAGTTAAGAGCTGCTTTTTGGGGTAGTAACTCTCTTGGGTACTTTGTTCTGCCTGCTAGAGAGACTGAGCTAGCCCTTAGGCAGACAATAGCAAGTATTTTCAATAAGTAGCCTTTAGCATACAGAGTTTAATGCCAAGTATAGAGTGATAGGGCACTAACATCATCATTTATGGATTGAGAACATACAAACTTCCATTACACACCTAGAGCACTCTGGACTGCTATGACAGAAATCTTTAAAAAGCCTCTCTTCTTCTGAAAGGCCATTCAGCATGCCAGTAGTGTTTCCCTGTGACAAAGATTACATAGAATGGAGATGGAGGCCAGATACATTCTTGTGCAGAATATATTGGCATTTCTACACTCTAAGACAGACACAAACCAGTTTAAAAAATGTTCTGCTCTTTTTAAAAATATATATATTTTTATTTATTTCAGAGAGGAAGGGAGAGGAAGAAAGAGATAGAAATATCAATGATGAGAGAGAATCATTGATTGGCTGCCTCTTGTATGTGCCACACTGGGGATTGAGCCCGCAAACCGGGCATATGCACTGACCAGGAATTAGACCATGACCTCCTGATTCATAGTTCAATGCTCAACCACTGAACCATGCCTGTCAGACCTGAAAATTTTCTGCTCTTTAAGTATCCTACTGACATCTGAGAGACTCACTGGAAATTTTCAGTGTGTGACAATTCTTGAACTATAGTCTTTGTGCACAGCAAATGGTTGTTATTCTGTGTCATGGTCCACTGCTTAACTCAATCTGTCAACAGCCAGAAGGGTTGTTTTCTCCCCTACTGAGTCTCTCAGATGAGAAACTTTTCCAACAGTATTGTTATTGTCTTTGTAAGTTGGTTATCCATCAAAGTTAGAACTTTGAGTAATATAGGTTCTAGCTCTTTCCCAAGAAATGAATCTCAATGGTTATATTAACATATTTGACTTATACAAAAATACTTCATTACTGCTGCAAATATGGGCCATCTTCAGTGTATGTAAACTTATTTTCTCAGCAGGTTGAGGATTCCAATTGGAATCCACAGACATTTTAACAACAGTTTTACTAATATTCCAATTTCTAAAAACATGGATTTTATTTCAGCATTGTTTCATAAAGAGAGAACAGTTAATTTTGTCATGACAGGAACACTAGACTATTTTATTATTTGTGAATCTTAGGAAAGCCGACACTTTGATGATTTTTGCTGATTTATGTTAATTTTGAAATTTTTTAATTGTGATGCTCAGTATGTCTTATGGAAATGAAATCACCCATTGTTCACTTCCTGCCTGCATTTTCATAAGAATAAGGATATTTCATTCCATAATCATAATGCAGTTAATTAACTTCAAATAAGAAAACTGAGACATAAAAAATTAAATAAATTATTCAAGGTCACATAGTTTTCATAGCTTTAAAAAGATAGAATAATGAAACTTATTTTTAAAGTTTTGATATGAACATAAATGGGGTACATTTAGGAAGCACTGATGGAGTAAGATCTATATAATTTTTAAAAAAATCAATGTCTATTGATGTCAGAGGAATGGCAGCATGAGAGGTACCCTTGGCCTCTCCCCCTGGAATTTCAACAAGTTAACCAACTATAATTCAACAAAGAATTCCCTAGTCAATACAGATGCACACCAGACAGATCCTCGCATTGAAACATCTAAAGGAGGACAACCGGGAATAAATGAGGAGATGAGGGGGGAGGAAAGCTCAGACAGCCTGCAGATACAGCTGTATAGCTGGAAGCTCATGGCTTGGCCAGGGGAGGGGAAAAAGCCGATAGCAGCAGGTGCTTCATTTGGACAGGGGGAACAGAGAGCTTCATTGTGAGCAAAGAAAATGGTGGCTGAGCCATCTGATCCCTGATAGAGCACAGGGTTCTGCCATGCATCTCTCCACTGGTGGGCTAGGCAGTGGTGTTTAAGGCAATGAAATGGAACCACAGAGCTCTGCTTCCACTTAGATTCTCAAAACTCGCCTCCTGTTGCCCTTGGAGTAGGATCCAGGAGCATATTATCTGTAAACCAAGAGCTATTGTGGTAGAACAGTTGTAGCCCTCTGTGACTGATTCCCAAGTGGAGTGCTTGAGGCAGGACCCCATGGAGGTCAGTGTTCCCCATTATGTTGAAGGCAAAACAAACCCCACCCCCAGGCAGTGTGGCTATACTGTCTTATGGAAGCAGTGGAGATCAAGTCTGGGAGATCACAGGGGTCAAAAATCTTGTAATTTAGCCCCATCTACTGGAAAATAGTAGAAAGACTTCTTCAGAGAAAGCTGCTATAGAAGGGTATTAATATAGACAGATACAAATGCCTAGACAAAAGAAAACAGCAAATACCATGAATAACCACAGTAACCAGGATGATCAGAAAGAAAATGAAAAATTCCCAGAACAGAAACTGTAACACATGGAAATATGTAATATAAATGACAGAGATTTCAAGATTGCAGTTTTGAGAATACTCAATGAGATGCGAAAAAATACAGACAGGCAACTCAGTACACTCAGAAAACAAAACAAGTACTTTACCAAAAAGATTGAAACTTTGAAAAAATAACCAATCAGAAATCCTGGAAATGAAGTATGCAATTAAGGAGATTAGGAGTAAACTACGGAGCATAGAAAACATAACCAACCAGATGGAACAAAGAATTAGTTATTTGAATATAGGAATCTAGTAATGACACAAAGGGAAGAAGAGAGAGACCTGAGCATAAAGAAAAATGACAGAGCTCTAAAAGAACTATCTGACTCCATCAGAAAAAGCAAAATTAGAACTATAGGCATTGCGGAGAAGAAAGTGAGGGAGCATGGAACGGAGAGTCTATTCAAAATAATAGCGGAGGAGAAAATCCAAAACATATGGAAAGAACTAGATCCTCAAATCCAAGAAGCAAACAGAACAAGTAATTACCTCATTCCAAAGATGCCTGCTCCAAGCTACTTTGTATTGAAACTACAAAATTAATGACAAAGAAAAAAATTCTAAAAGCAGCCAGGGAAAAGAAGACAGTGACCTACAAAGGAAAACCATCAGAATGTTATCCAACTTCTCAGCAGAAACTCTACCAGCTAGAAGAGAATGGAACCAAATATTCAAATGTCTGAAAGAGAGAAATTACCAGCCACCAATAATATATCCAGCAAAATGATTCTTTAAATATGAAGGAGAAATAAAGATGTTCCCAGACATACAGAAGCTGAGGAATTTTATCACCAGAAAATCTCCATTGCAGGAAATACTCAAGGGAGTTATTCTACCTCAAACAAAGAACAGAAGGTCACCTTACTTCAAGAAAGATCACCCAGAACAGCCACAAAAATGTGGAAGCTAAAAAGTTGATATAAGCAGTATCTGCCCTAGTAGGCCGGAAAAGCCGACAAGTACAGTCTTATCAGATCCACAAGAGGCTGGTGATTAGCAGGATCGGATCCCCCCTACAGGAAAGGCTGGGACAGAGGGAAGCACGGTCTCAGCCGCAGCACCCCAGGCACAGGTGAAGGCAGCACGATCCAGCGAGAAAGGGGTTAGTGAGTGAAATCGCACACGCTGACTATTGAGACCTCCAGCCTCTCCCCCCATTGGACTCCCCACGTGGCATCAGGCACATGCTCTTCAGGCAGAAGACCGCTGAGTCTTCTCTGGGGATCCGAGAAGCCTCTCAGAAAGGAAGCACTCCAAGGCAGACACAGCCCTATCACCCAGAGCGCAGGCTCACTATTTGTAAGACCCACCACCTACAGAGCTTTCAGCTGTTTTAATTTCCCATTCTTAATTACGAGCATACATCACCACATATTCAAGGGAAGAATCTAATAGGAAGCCCAGATTCCAAAACAAACTAGGTAGAAAAAAAAAGAACTAAAATATTTTTCAAGGAAAAGTTAAAATAAATAAATATACATTATATATAAAGCTAATGACTTCAGAGATAAAACAAAATATTTCACCCTGAGGTAAGAACAATACTACTCAAAGGGGGAAAAAAAAAAAGAAAGATCACCCAAGAACTTATAGCATAAACAGGGATAATTTGTCACAAGAACATAAAAGGGGAGGGGGAAAAAGGTCTGAAATGACAATGGAAGATGAAGATCAGATGCACTCAAAATAAAATAAACTATGGTATGTATAAAACTTCATTTTTTATAAACCTAATAGTAACCACACACAAAAATCCGCATACCCGGACACATAGCTCAAAAAAGAGGAAATAAAGGAAAGAAATATGGACCAACAGACAGACACACAAAGAAAAAAACCTAATGGAGGCACAAAGATAACAGAAAACAAAAGTTAAAATGGCTTTTGGAGATCCTTATACATCAATAATTACCCTAAATGGAAACAGTCTGAATTTACCAATAAAGTGGCACAGAGTAGCAGACTGGATCAAAAACAAAACCAAAACATACGTATATTGCCTACATGAGTAACATATAACTGCAAAGACAAAGGTAGACTCAAAGTAAAAAGGGTGGAAAATGATTCCTCAAGCAAATAACATCCACAGAAAAACAGGTGTAGGCATATTATATGTACAAAATAGAAAGAGACAAAGATGGACACTTTATAATGATAAAGGAAACACTATATCAAGAAGACATATCATTTCTCAATATATATACCCCCAAACATGGAGCACCAAAATATATACAACAACAATTCAACAATTAAAGGGAGAAATATATCAAAACACAATCATAGTTGGGTAATTTAATATTACATTGATGGCTCTAGATACATAAACCAAAGACAAAACCAATAAAGAAATATTGGCCTTAAATGAGATACTAGAGCAAATGGACATTTTTGACACTTACAGAACCTTTCACCCCCAAACATCAAGTTATATATTCTTTTCTAGGGCCCATGGAACATTCTCAAGGATAGACCATGTGTTGGGTCACAAAACTAGCATCAACAAATTTAAGAACATAGAAACTATACCAAGCGTATTCTCTGAACAAGATGTCTTAAAATTAAAAATCAACTACAAAATCTCCACAGATATGTGGAGATTATACAACATACTACTAAGAAATGACTTGGTCAAAGAAGAAATAAAAGATAAGATAAAAAATATATAGAGACCCTGGCCGGTGTGGCTCAGTGGTTGAACATCAACCTATGAGCCAGCAGTCCCTGAATGTGAGAGGGATGTTCGACTGCCAGTTTAGGCCCAATCCTAGTCGCACATCCCCCGAGGGGTCCCAGATTGGAGAGGGTGCAGATTGGGCTGAGGGATACCCCCCTAGTGAATGAATTTCATGCACCAGGCCTCTAGTATATACACTGAGTGGCCAGATTATTATGATCTCTGAAAGCATAATAATCTGGCCACTCAGCAGTGTATGTGTGTGTGTGTGTGTGTGTGTGTGTGTGTGTATGTGTGTGTATATATATATATATATATATACTACAGGCCTGATGCATGAAATTCGTGCACGGGGTGGGTGTCCCTCAGCCCAGCCTGCACCCTCTCAAATCTGGGATCCCTCTCACAATCCAGGACTGCTGGCTCCCAACTGTTCGCCTTCCTGATTGCCCCTAACCATTTCTGCCTGCCAGCCTGATCACCCCCTAACCACTCCATGCCAGCCTGATTGATGTCTAACTGCTCCCCTGCCAGCCTGTTGCCCCCAACTTCCCTCCTCTGCCGGCCTGGTCACCCCTAACTACCCTCTCCTGCAGGGTTGATCGCCCCCAACTGCCCTCCCTTGCAGGCCTGGTGCCCCCCAACTGCCCTCCCCTGCTTGCCTGATCACCCACAACTGCCCTCCCTTGCAGGCCTGGTCCCTTCCAACTGCCCTCTCCTGCTGGCCATCTTGTGGTGGCCATCTTGTGTCCACATGGGGGCAGGATCTTTGACCACATGGGAGCTACCATCTTGTGTGTTGGAGTGATGGTCAATCTGCATATTACTCTTTTATTAGATAGGATAGAGGCCTGGTGCATGGGTGGGGGCCAGCTTGTTTGCCCTGAAGGGTGTCCCAGATCAGGGTGGGGGTTCCCCTGGGGCGTGGGGCGGCCTGGGCAAGGGGCCTGTGGTGGTTTGCAGGCCAGCCACGCCCCCTGGCAACCCAAGCAGAGGCCCTGGTATCGGGAATTTATTTATCTTCTACAATTGAAACTTTGTAGCCTGGAGCAGAGCCAAGCCTCCTGCTCGCTCCGTGGAGGCAGCCATTACTGTTTGAATTTATTTACCTTCTATAATTGAAACTTTGTAGCCTGGACTGGAGGCCCAGGCCGGCCAGGGCTGCAGAAGCTTGGCTTCCTCTATTGCCCGGGGCAACCCTAGCCTCCTGATCTTCTAGCTCCGTGGCTGCCGCCATTTCTGTTGGAATTTATTTACCTTCTATAATTGAAACTTTGTACCCTTGAGTGGAGGCCTGGGCCCGCCAGGGTGTGTGGAAAGCTTGGCTTCCTCCATTGCCAGGGAAACCCAAGCCTCCCTCCTGCTCTCTGTGGCCGCAGCCATCTTGGTTGGGGTTAATTTGCATACTCACTCTGATTGGCTGGTTGGCATGGCTGGTGGGCGTAGTGGAGTGATGGTTAATTTGCATATCACTCTTTTATTAGATAGGATATATATATATATATATATACACAAATACATATATATATATACAAATTCATACATATACATATATATATATATATATATATATATATATATATAGAGAGAGAGAGAGAGAGAGAGAGAGAGAGATGAGAGTGACAATACAACATATCAAAACTTCTGGGATGCAGCAAAAGTAGTAATGAGAGGTAAGTTTATTTAATTACATGCCTATCTCAAGAAACAAGAGAAATCCTATCTAAACACCCTAAATTCACATCTTAAAGAACTAGAAGAAGAACAATAGCAACCCAATGTCAGCAGAAGAAAGGAAATAATAAAAACTAGAGCAGAATTTAGTGAAATAGAGAACAAAAAGACTATACAAAATATTAATAGCAGGAAGAGCGGGTTCTTTGAAAAGATTATGAAAATTGACAAATCCTGGCTAGGCTAACTAAGGAAAAAAGGGAAACAACCTATATAAACAAAATAATAATTGAAAGAGGATAAGTCATCACAGAGATCACAGATATCCTATATAATAAAAGGCTAATATGCAAATTGACCGAACAGTGGAACGACATGCACTGACCACCAGGGGCAGCTGCTCAATGCAGTGGTCAATGCGCTCCCACAGGGGGAGTGCTGCTCAGCCAGAAACTGGGCTCACAGTTGGCGAGGGCAGTGGTGGTCGCGGGAGCCTCTCCCGCCTTTGCGGCAGAACTAAGGATGTCCAACGGTTGGCATAGACCTGCTCCTGGCTGGCAGGCAGACATCCCCTGAGGTTTTCTGGACTGTGAGAGGGTGTAGGCCGGGCTGAGGTACCACCCCTCCTCCAAGTGCACAAATGTCATGCACCAGGCCTCTAGTAAAAGGATAATACAGGACTATTATGAAAGACAATATGCCACCAAATTCAATAACCTAAAAGAAATGGATAAGTTCCTATAAATATCTAACTTTCCTAGCCAAAATCGTGAAGAATTGGAAAATCTAAATAGCCCAATCTGCAGTGAGGAAATTGAAACAACCATCAAAAACCTCCCCAAAAAATAGAAGTCCAGGGCCAGATGGCTTCATCAGAGAATTCTACCAACCATTCAAAGACTTTAAACCTGTCCTTTCAAACTCCTCCAAAAAAAATTGAAGAAGTGGAAATACTTCCTAACACATTTAATGAGGCCTATATAACCCTGCTACCAACACCTGGCTCTTATAACACACACACACACACACACACACACACACACACACACACACACACACTAAACTACAGACAAATATCTCTGATGAACAGATATGCAAAAATCCTAAGCAAAATACTAGCAAATCAAATAAAACAGTACATTAAATAATAATACATCACAATCAAGTAGGGTTCATTCCAGGGACACAAGGATGGTTCAATATATGCAAATCAATCAATCCTATCTAATAAAGAGGGAATCTGCTAATTGACCATCACACCCTCACAAAGATGGCGGCGCCCACAGCCAATAAGGAAGGAATATGCTAATTGATGGCCACACTCTCAAAGATGGTGGTGTCCACAGCCACAAGGTGGTGGTGCCCAGTCCCCTCAGCCCCCCAACCACCCAGGGCTGGCCCGAGGTGCAGGCAAGCCTCGGATGTTGGCTGCCCAGCCACCCAGGGCTGGCCCAAGGGACTACCAAATGACTGAACAGCAGGCTGTGTGGGGCGACCAGGCTGGCAGGAGTGCATTTGCGGGAAACCAGGCCAGCAAGGGGGGCTGTTGGGGTGACCAGGCTGGCAGGGGGGCTGTTGGAGGCAACCAGGCTGGCGGGGGGGGGGTGCTGTTGGGGTCAACCAGGCTGGCAGGGGGGCAGTTGGGGGCAATTAGGCTAACAGGGGGAGCAGTTGGGGGTGGCCAGGCCAGCAGGGGGGATGCTGTTGGGGGCAATTAGGCCAGCAGGGGGAGCAGTTGGGGGTGAACAGGCCAGTGGGAGGGGGCAGTTAGGGGCGACCAGGCAGGCAGGCAGGTGAGTGATTAGAATCCAGCAGTCCAGGATTGTGAGAGGGATGTCCCAGATTGGAGAGTGTGCAGGCTGAGCTGAGGGGACCCCCCTATGCACAAATTTTGTGCACTGGTGTCAGGAGCCAAGAGTTGGTCAAAGGATTAACTCTGACCTTACTTCAGTTAGTTACTGAAACAGAAACTCACGGAAACTAGGCCCACTTCCTCTTCCCTGAGGACAAAGCATTCCTTCTGTAGCCGCCCTTCAACCACCACACCCTTTATCTATAGTCAGCACCCTTTACGACTTTAGCCGATTATCTAAGTCCACATGACCCGTTCAGCCCCCACCCCTCCTAGGCATCTCCCCTTCTAGAAACCACATATAAGGAACACTGTAAGAATAAAATTTCGAGGCTTGATCAGAAACCCGTTTGTCTTGCCTCCATTCTTTGTGTCCCTTGTCTGTCTCTCATTCTCTTAGGTGCGCCTCCTCGGTACCCCCGTTAGAAGACCCCGCTGGCCGGGGCACACCGGGCCTCTAGTGTAAGATAAAAATCATGTGATCTTACTAATAGATGCAGAAAAAGCATTTGATAACATACAACATCCATTTATGATTAAAATAGTCAGAAAAAGCTAAGAACCATATGATTTCACTCATATGTGGGATATAAAACTGAAACTATGTTCATGAGGGATATTGGTCTATAATTCTCTTTCATTGTGTTGTCTTTATCTGGTTTTGGTATTAGGGTGATGCTGGCTTCATAGAGGGAGCCTGGAAGTGTTCCTTCCTCTTGAATTTTTTGGAATAGTCTGAGGAGGATAGGTTTTAGTTCTTCCTTGAATGTTTGGTAAAACTCTCCTGTGAAGCTGTCTGGCCCCGGGCTTTTGTTTGCCGGAAGCTTTTTGATGACTGCTTCAATTTCTTCCATTGTTATTGGCCTGTTGAGCTGTTTATATTCTTCCTGATTGAGTTTTGGAAGGTTATATTTTTCTAGGAATATGTCCATTTCCTCCAGGTTGTCCAGTTTGTTGGAATAGAGTTGTTCATAGTATTATGTAAAAATACTTTGTATTTCGGTGGGGTCTGTTGTTATTTCACCACTTTCATTTCTAATTTTGTTTATTTGGGTCCTCTCTCTTTGCTTCTTGGTGAGCCTGGCTAGAGGTTCATCAATCTTGTTTATCCTTTCAAAGAACCAACTCTTGGTTTTGTTGATCTTTTGTATTGTTTCTTTGGTCTCTATGTCAATTATCTCCACTCTGATCTTTATTATTTCCTTCCTTCTGCTTACACTGGGATTTTCTTGTTGCTCTCTCTCTAACTCTTTGAGTTGTTTGGTTAGGTAATTTATTACCATTGTTTCTTGTTTTTTTTGCAGTAGGCTTGTAGAGCTATGAACTTCCCTCTCAGGACTGCTTTTGCTGTGTCCCATAGATTTTGGATTGTTGTGTTTTCATTGTCATTTGTTGCCATGATGTTTTTTATTTCTTCCTTGATGTCTTTGGTAACCCAGTCATTGTTTAATAGCATGCTGTTTAGTCTCCATGTGTTTGATTTCTTTGGATTGTTTTTATTGTATTTGATTTCCAGTTTTATGCCACTATGATCTGAGAAGATACTTGATATGATTTCTATCTTCTTAAATTTGGAGAGACTTTGCCTATGTCCTAACATATGGTCTATCTTTGAAAATGACCCATGTGCACTTGAGAAGAATGCATATTCTGTGGCTTTGGGGTGAAATGTTCTGAAGATGTCGATTAATTCCATCTGGTCTAGTGAGTCATTTAGGAGTGATGTTTCTTTGCTGATTTTTTGTTTAGAGGATTTGTCCAATGGTGATACTGGGGTATTAAAGTCTCCTACTATGATTGTATTGCTGTCAATCTCTCCTTTGATATCTTCCAGGAGTTTTTTTATGCATTTGGGTGCTCCTGTATTGGGTGCGTATATGTTTACAAGAGTTATTTCTTCTTGTTGGATTGCTCCCTTTAGTATTATGAAGTGGCCTTCATTATCTCTTGTTATGTCCTTCACTTTGAGATATAATTTGTCGGATATAAGTATTGCTACCCCAGCTTTTTTTTTTCATTTCCATTCGCCTGGAAAACCTTTTTCCATCCCTTCATTCTCAGTCTGTATGCGTCTTTTTTTCTGAGGTGGGTTTCCTGTAGACAGCAGATATATGGGTTTTGTTTTCTTATCCAATCAGTTACCCTGTGTCTTTTGATTGGGGCATTCAATCCATTTACATTTAAAGTTATTATTGATAGGTACTTGTTTGTCACCATTTTTATTCTATATCCCTGTGTTCCTTCTTTGCTTCCTATTTCTTTTTTTTTTTTTTTTACAGCAGATCCTTTAGCATTTCTTGCATTGCTGGTTTGGTGGTGATAAACTTCCTTAGTCTTTTTTTTGTCTGTGAAGCTTCTGATTTCACCTTCAATTTTGATTGATAGCCTTGCTGGGTACAGTATTCTTGGATTCAGACCCTTCCTTTGCATGACTTTGTATATTTCATTCCATTCCCTTCTGGCCTGATGAGTTTCTGTTGAGAAATCAGTTCTTAGTCTGATGGGGGTTCCTTTGTATGTAACTTTTTGTCTCTCTCTGGCCGCTTTTAAGATTCTTATTTTGCTGTTGGTGTTTGCCAATTTAATTATAATGTGCCTTGACGTCGGTCTTTTGGGGTTCATTTTGCTTGGGACTCTGTGAGCTTCTTGGATTTGTGTGGGTTTTTTCTTCCCTATATCAGGGAAGTTTTCTGTTATTATTTATTCAAACAGGTTTTCTATTCCTTGCTCAGTTTCCATTCCTTCTGGTACCCCTATTATTAGGATATTGTTTTGTTTCATGTTGTCCCAAAGTTCCCTTAAGCTCTCCTCATGCTTCCTAATTTTTTTTTCTAGAAAGTGTTGTATTTGGGTATTTTTTTCCATCTTGTCTTCTAGCTCTCTTATGCGATCCTCTGCTTCTTCTAGCTACTCTTGATGCTTTCTATTGAGTTCTTTACAGCAGCGATGTCATTTTTCATTTCTTCTTGGTTCTTCTTCATTTCCTCTTGGTTCTTACTCATATTGTCGAATTTGTCTTCCATTCTTTTCAGCCACCTTATGACCATTTCTCTGAATTCTTTCTCTGATAGGTTGCTTGCCTCGTATTTGTTTACTTCCTTTTCTGGTGATGCCTGCTTTTCTTTCCTATGGGGACTGTTTTTTTAATCTCCCCATGGTCTCTCTTCTCTGGATGTCTGGTTATATAGTTCTCTCTCTCCTGCGTTGAATTAAAGGTACAAAATACAACACAACCAGGTACAACCCACAAGACACTGTACAGAATTGTATTCACAATATTAATAACCTCCAATAAAGGTGTCCCCCAGAGAAAGACAAATTAGGGGATAGGAAAGGAATGGGAAGAGTAAAAAGAAAGAACAAAAAGGAAGTGTGAAAATGAACTTGGGAAAAGAGAAGAAAAAAAAATCAAGAGAGACAAGAACTATACTAAGAGAGAAAAGGGGAACAAACTATAAATGTGGGGAGTAAACTCCAATAGAACAACCACTAATCCCAGCAAATGCCAGCTACACGAACCTGGAGATTAATACAAACTACAACACCAACTAATATCAAGTGAGGCAAGGGAAAACAGAAGTAAAAAACAAACAACAACAAAGCAAGCAAAAGAAGCAAACAAACAAAAAAAGAATAAGCAAAACAATCTCATAAAAAAGCATACAAATTCAATCTAATCAACATTTAAGCAAACAACAACAAAAGGCCAGAGAGAAAAACAATTTTTTTTTTTTTTAGTTAAGGTAGTGTAGAGAGAGGTGTGTATGGACTTGGAGCAGGGGGTTGGAAATTAGATATATGAGTAGGGTGAAATTTTAGCAGAGGGTAAATGAAAGAGTAGGGAAAATCTAAAGCCAGAAAGGGTTAAAATAAACAGGAGACCAAAAGGGAAAAGGTTAGGAAGAGAGTGATGGCATAAAGTTAGCGTTGAGATAGGGTTAAACGATGTTAAAGGAAAGATGCAAATAGAATGTAGGACACTAATCCCAAAATAAAACAAAGAGAAAATTAAATGACACTTAAAAAAAAAAGTAAAATAATAGTAATATAATGCTGATTGAAAATAAAAATGTAATAATTAAAAAGGTGAAAATCGAGTTAGGAAAAAAATTTAGTTTCTTAAGTAAAAGATGCAAAAAATGAAAATAAAAAATAAAACATTAAAATATAAAAAATTAAGATAAAAAAATTAAAATAAAAAATAAGAAGAATGAAATGTGCAGTAGTGGCGGTCATTCACTTCCTCTATTGTTCTGTTTGGTACGCCTGTTTCCCGGTCCGGGCTGTATTGGAGTTCCCTTCGCCTCAGTATTGTAAGCCAGTCCTGATTTTTAAGCGGGCGGTGTCTTAATTTCTCGTAATTATTTTTGATTAAACCAGAGACAGTTTGTGTTTCAGGCCCTGGGTGGCAGTGTTTCTGGATTGACTTCCGGTCCTCTCTAGCTTTTTTTTTTCCCCTATGGCACTCACTACCGGTTTGTGGAAGTGTGCGCCTCAGAGCTGCCTCTCAGATGGTCACTCCCAGCTCTGCTCCCAGGTTCCGGAGAAACAACTTCCCCCTGCAGTCTCTCAGGGTATTCCCCAACTGGGTTTTCCTATGTATTGGGCTTAGTAATCAGAATCAGAACAAACCCAAGTGTGCGGACAGTGGATCTCCGCACAAGACTAAACAGCCTGCACTCCTTCGAAAAACTCTCAGTCTGACCCTCCTCGTCAGACCAAAATGGGTTGCTTTTTAGAGAACCCTTCTGTTAGCAGCTCAGAGGACCCTCTTCCACATTCACAGATCTCGGCAGCTCCAACAGCCGCGGATTTTTTTAGGCACAGACTTCCCTGGTCCTGCAGTTTCCGCCGTTCCGCGTTTCCCTCTCCCGCGGCCAGGACAAGAAACCTTACCTTATCCCCGCGAAATCTGACCTTTTCTTGGTGCAGTGAAGAGTTCCTTTGAATCCATGTGTTTGCGCAGATTGGGGGCCGGTGTTCCAGTGCTCACAGGTGTTCAGTGTTCACCGTTGTTGCGGAAAGTCAGGCCTCCAATAAAACCCTCCTTTCCTTGAAAGATGGCGAGTTTTCCTCCTCTGAGCCCGCTGCTCCGGGAGGGGACCCAGCCGCTGTGGGTGCTGCAAGATCAGGGGAACCCTGCCTAGCACTCCTCCACCTTCTCCTGGAGTTTAGCTGTCCCTTAGCTTGCCAACAGACACTCCCCGTGCGAATCACAGCTGTTCTTACTCTCCGCCCCAGGACCAGTCTTAGAACACGTCTCTATTCAGCCACCATTTTTCCTACTCTCCAAAAAGAAAACAAATCTATGTCTAACTAAATACTATAGCCTTAGCTGCTGGGATAAACTCTGGCCACTTACAACCCTGAACTGGAATAAAGAAATTAGAAAAGTATTTTCTTACATGTTCTTATTAATCTTTCTTAACTGTATGCATAACTCACATTTATATAAATGTTTAATATTAGAAGTGTTTTAGGTCTTTATTTAGAATTTGGTGATGTTTCTGTTATCAGAAATATGCCATAGAAACTTACTATTGTTTGTATCAATTAGCCTGTGCTGAGATTGGTTTCATTTTACATTTTGCTTAAAGTTGCCATTTCCAAGAACCTATAGACAACATCAAGTGAAGACTTACTGTATACCCATGAAATCATCACCATAATAAAAGTAATAGACATACCTATATTTTGACTTCTTTCTGTTCCACAGTGGGAAAAAAAGCTGAAGCAGCTATGTATCTCCTATTTTATTTTCTTCAGACAAATCTGATGCCCTCAAGCATTTCTCTGAATATCTATTGTAAGAAATCAAAGAGGCATTGAAAAATTTCTGTTTGGAATGATGAAATCAAACAATAGCAGCTGTATCATAGGGTAAAATTTGTCTTAAAATTCAGGCTACTAAGGTTAAGAGACAGTACTTTCCCTCTATGATTCAAGGGAGTTAGGTTAAAAATGGACTAGAGCAAGCATGTCAAACTCGTGGCCTGTGGGCTGCATGTGGCCCACAACGAATATTTTTGCAGCCCAGCCAATATAATGGTATGTAATACACGTTTTAATAAGAATTTTGTAACTTAATTTTTACAATATACTTATACATAACTAGAGGCCTGGTGCATGAAATTCATGCACTCGGGGGGGCCCTCAGCCAGGCCTGTGCCCTCTTGCAGTTCAGGAGCCTTTGGGAGATGTCTGATTGCCACGGAGGTGGGAGAGGCTCCTGCCACCACCACTGTGCTCGCCAGCAGTGAGCCCCGCTTCTGGCTAAGCAGCACTCCCCTGTGGAAGTGCATTGACCACCAGGGGGCAACTCCTGCATTGAGTGTCTGCCCCCTGGTGGTCAGTGCACATCGTAGCGACTGGTCATTCCACCATTTGGTTGATTTGCGGATTAGCCTTTATTACTGTATTTTCTGGCAGATAAGATGACTTTTTAACCCAGGAAAATCTCAAAAGTCGGGGGTCTTATACGCCGGAAAATACGGTATTTGGGTTTTAAGCAATCTGATATAAATTGTCAGAGATTTTTCTAACCTACCGTATTTTCCGGCGTATAAGACCCCAGACTTTTGAGAAGATTTTCCTGGGTTAAAAAGTCGTCTTATACGCCGGAAAGTACGGTATATAGGATTATTAGTAACGAACTACAACATTTGCTAATGTCTGATTACTACAATCGTGTTACATTCATTTCCCTTATGCACCTTACACGCAGGTGCACCATTTCTCTCCACTAATACTATCAGTGAATATTTTAGCAGCCGATTGCCAGGTCATTAATCTTGTACTGACTCATTTGGTGTGCACAACAGGAAATATTTTGCTTTCGGAGAACAAGAAAAATAGGTTTATTTGCGTTATGCTTATTAATTTGTGCAGTTATTCAGTGTCTGGTAAGTTAATGTTCAAGAAAAAATATTAATGTTTATTAAAATGTTCTATTATTTTATGTTAACGATGACTCATTTATGTCAGCCCTTTGTATTCAGCATGTCTCTATCGAAATAAATCTACGTTTCTATGAAAATTGAAGCTTTGTTTTTTTTGCGGCCCATGTAAACTTAAACCTTGTTTATTTAGCCCGAGTTAGCCTTTGAGTTTGACATACTTGCTTTAGAAATTCCAAAATCCTGGGCTCATTCCAAATAAATTAAATATGTCTGGAGAAGAGACTCAGAAATCAGTGTTTTTAAACATCCCCAGGTGCTTTCTATGAGCAGACAGACTGAGAATCAGTTGTCTAAAAAGAAAAGAGGTCATTGTTCTCACAGAAACTGTTACACAGTCTGTTCTGAGCACCACTGGTGTGCCATTTTGTAAAGCAACCATGATTCATTTGGAATACAGAATTTGTGTTTTCTTAAATTAAGACAGCTTCAGTAAATTTTTTGAGATAATTGAAAAATTCTGAGAATATATTTTCATTATGACCTATGTGGACTGGAAAGATGTTTCATAAATTTATGTTTATTGTTGAAAGTATTACAGATGTACCCTTTTATCCCCTCATTGACCCTCTCCATCTTGCTCCCACACCTCTGCCTTTCCCTGCACTATTGTCTGTGTCCATGGGTTATGTGTATATGCATATAAGTCCTTTGGTTAATCTCTTCTCCCTCCCCCTTCCCTCTGTGATTCATCAGTGTGTTCCATGCTTTCATGTCGCCATATCTATTTTGTTCATCCATTTATTTTGCCCATTAGATTCCACATATGAGTGAGATCATGTGATACTTGTCTTTCTGTGAGTGGATTATTTTTCTTAGCATAATACTCTCCAGGTCTCTCCATGCTGTCTCATAGAGTAAGATAACCTTCTTTTTTATAGCTGCATAGTATTCCATGGTATAAATGTAGCACAGCTTTTTTTTATTCCCCCTCACCTATTGATGGGCACTTGGGCTGTTTCTAGATCTTAGCTATAAACAGCCTAAGTGCCCATCAGCAGATGAGTGGATTAAAAAACTGTGGTACATCTAAACAATGGAATACTATGCTGCAGTAAAAAAGAAGGAGTTCTTACCATTTGCAACAGCATGGATGGAACTGGAGAGCATTATGCTAAGTGAAATAAGCCAGTCAGAGAAAGATAAATATCACATGATCTCACTCATTTATGGAATATAATGAACAATATAAACTGATGAATAAGAACAGTTCCAGAGACAGAGGAACATCGATCAGACCATCAAACCTCAGAGGGAAGGTAGGGAAGAGTGGGGGTAAGAGGGAGAGATCAACCAAAGGACTTGTATGCATGCATATAAGCTTAACCAATGGACACAGATACCAGGAGGGTGAGGGCATGAGTGGGGGGGATGGGGGAGTAATGGGGGAATAAGGACACATATGTAACACCTTAATCAATAAAGAAATTTTAAAAAAATTGCAGTACTAAGTAATATAAGGGTACATTCATTCTTTCTGATTGGTGTTTCAGGTTTCTTACGATATATTCCTAGAAGTGGGATCACTGGGTTGGTCAAATGGCAGTTCCATATTTAATTTTTTGAGGAAACTCCATACTGTTCTCCATAATGGCTGCACCAGTCTGCATTCCCACCGGCAGTATACTAGGTTCCCTTTTCTCCACATCCTCACCAGCACTTGTCATTTGTTGATTTGTTGATGGTAGCCATTCTGGCAGGTGTGAGGTGATACCTTATTGTTTTAATTTTCAGCTCTTTGATGATTAGTTACTTTAAGCATTTTTTCATATGTCTCTTGGCCAATATGTTTTAGAGACCAGCGTTCAGAAATGGTGATGAAATAATGGAATAAAAGTCAAGAGAAAGGAGAGTTCAGTAGAGCTTTGGAGGAACAGGTAGACCCTTGAATGGACTGTCTATTAGCAGTGAATGATAGCGCAGCAGATGATTAGGATATTTGGGCATTAAGAAATTGTACAAGAACCATGTTGAGATTGAGTAATCAGCACCCACTGCCAAACCATTAATTTCAAGGCACCTTGCATTTCCTGGCATCTGGGTCTAAACAAGTATCTGAGGAGGACTCTCTTTCACAGTAGCCATCACTTCACCTAAAACCTCCTTAGCCTTGTTTTGGTCCACATCCAAATTCCTTGTTATGGATACTACCATTAAAACCTCTCAGAAATATATTTTATGGAAAGAGAAAATTGGTCTTTTACTTAACTGAGAGGTTGTAATGATGGAAGAGAGATCCCAGCACTTATATTTCAAGCCACTTATGACATATAAAGGCAACAGGAGAATCCCCTGAAGCCAGACAAAATCAAAGCACAATCATTCTCACTTTTCCTTTATGTATGTATGTATGTATTTCTAATCTTTACCTGAGGATATTTTTTCCCATTGATTTTTAGAGAAAGTGGAAAGGAGGGGGAGAGCCAGAGAGAGAGAGAGAAACATTAATGTGAGAGAGACACATCAATTGGTTGCCTCCAGCACATGCTCTGACCAGGGCTGGGAATTGAGCCTGCAACCCAGGTATGTGCCCTTGACCAGAATTGAACCCCTTCAGTCCTTGGCCGATGCTCTATCCACTGAGCAAACCCGGCTAGGGCTCACTTTTCCTTTATAACTCCTTTTGTTTTCAAATAAGAAAGGTCTGAAGTAGATTATTGGCTATGTGGTAAATGGGAGAGTTCCTGATTGAAAGATAGAAGTTTAAGGATCTTAATATAAGTCAAAAGTTAGACTAAAACAAACAAATAAACAAACAAACAAGCAAACAAACTAGAGAGGTGTAGGGGAAGACTAGTGCTGGAAGACCTAAGATGTGAACATGGCTGGGGCCAGTGTGACTGATGCTGCTGCAATGAGGGAGCTATGAGGTCTTAGGGTTAGACATGTGGCTGGCTTTATAAATGGAATATTATGTCAGAAGAAAAGATGTTTACATGTATAAAGAACACAATTTCGTGGGTGTCCTACCATTTTAGGTAGTGTTGGGTTTTCCCCTATTTTTCTGTCTTTTTTTTTCATTTTTATTGAATTTATTGGGTTAATATTAGTTAGTAAAATTATATAGGTTTCAGGTGTATAATTCTATAATAATCATCTGTATATTGTATTGTGTCTTCACCATCCAAAGTCAAGTCTCCTTCTATCATCATTTATCCACCCTTTACCCTCTTCTACCTGCCCCTACACCCAATTCCTTCTGGCAATCACTATACTATTATCTGTGTCTATGAGTGGTTGTGTTATTTTTGCTTAATCCCTTCACTTTTTTTACTCAACCCCCAAACCCCGCAACATCTGCCAGTTTGTTCTCGGTATCTATGAGTCTATTTCTATTTTGTTTGTTAGCTTATTTTGTTCATTGGATTCCACATATAAGTGAAATTATATGGTACTTGTCTTTCTTTGACTGGGTTATTTCACTTAGCATAATACTTTCTAGGTCCATCCATGCTGTCATAAAAGATAAAATTTCCTTCTTTTTTTATGGTGAAGTAGTATTCCACTGTAAATATACCACAGCTTTTTTTATCCACTCATCTACAGATGGGCATTTAGGCTGCTTCCAAATCTTGTCTATTGTAAATTACACTGCAATGAACATAGAGGTGCATATATCTGTTTGTAACAATGTTTCTGGTTTCTTCAGATATATTCCCAGAAGTGTCATAAGGCAGTTCCATTTTTAATTATTTGATGAAACTCCATACTGTTTTCCACAGTGGCTGCACTAATCTGCCTTTCCACAAACATGCTCTTCACTATTTTTCTTCATAGTGAACCTGATTTGATAAGTGACTTCATCAGTTATTAATATTTAATGGGTGTTTAATCTCAAAATGTTGGCTCTCTAAAGATTATATGCATTTCCATGCCTATCCTAAAATTACAGAAGGAAAGATTTAATGTGCATCATAAATGACTTCTAAAATTTTTCATAAATTACATCACTTAGGAAGTTATATGTGTTAATTTTTTACAAATAAATATTATCTTACCTAATAATAGAGAAACATGTAAATTGACCGTACCTCCGCTACGCCCACAGCCAATCAGAGTGAGTATGCAAATTAACCCAACAAAGATGGATGTTAATTTGCATACCTGGGTTCCCCCCAGCCAACCATCGTAGGGGCTGAGCCTGCAATTGGAGGGGCGGGGCGGGGGAGGAGGGCTTCCCAAGCCTAAAGCCTGGGGCTTGGGAAGGGGCTGAGCCTGCAACCAAACGCAGACCATCCAGAAGTCAGTGCTGGGTTGCCCAGCTGCAGCCTGGCAACCCAACACTGACTGCTCAGGTGGCTGAGACCCAGAGAGTGAGTCAGGGTCTGATCTGCAGCCTCAGTGGAAGCTGTTGATCAGTGTACTTACCTCTCTCTTTCTCTCCCTCTTTCTTTCTGATCTTCACCAGCAACCAGGCTTTTCTTTCTCTCCCGGCCTCCTTGGGGGCTGCTGTTAAGCCCCGCCTCTTTGATCAGGCCCAGAGATAGGCCTGGAGATGCTGACTGGCATAGGAACCAATCAATCAGAACCAAAGGTGGGTGCTGTGGGGGAACCAATGGCTGCCAAGGAGGTGGACCTTTTGATGCTGACTGGCATATGAACTGACCAATCAGAACCAAAGGTGGGTGCTGTGGGGAGCCAATGGCTGCCTTGGAGGCAGAGCTTTTGATGCTGACTGGCATAGGAACCAACCAATCAGAACCAAATCTGGGTGCTGTGGGGAGCCAATGGCTGCCTAAGAGGTGGAACTTTTGACACTGACTGGCATTGAAACTGACCAATGAGAACCAAATCTCATTGGTTTTTGAGAGGGCAGTTAGGGATTATCAGGCTGGCAGGTAGAAGCAGTTAGGAGCAATTAGGAAGGCAGGCAGGTGAGCAGTTAGGAGCCAGTGGTCCCAGATTGTGAAAGGGATCGGGCCTAAAATGGCAGTCAGACATCCCACAAGGGGTCCCCAATTAGAGAGGGTGCAGGCTGAGTTTAGGGAATCCCCCCTCCGTGCACGAATTTCATGCACTGGGCCTCTAGTTGTTATATAAAAGAAGACTCATATACTCAAGATTATTCATAGAAAATATAACTGAGAGAGCAAATAGAAATGAGTAAAACCATAAGAGTAACATCAGGACAGTTAAAATCTATAATAAGCATAGGCTTGTGAAAGAAATGTGAATAAGAATAAATCACTTCTGAATTATATTTGCAGTAAGTAGAATAATAAATGAGATGAGATGACATTATAATAGACCACAGAAAGAAACAGCCCATCTTGTGTTACTTAAGGGATTTTGTCCATCAAGTAGAATAATTTTTAAAAGAACATTTATGAACAAACATATGAATTTAAGAGAAATTCCAGACCACCAGTTGATGAACTGTTTGAAGGAGAGCAGTTTCTAGTTGAGGAGGAATGTGTTTTTTAGAGTACTTGATGGCTCTTTCCAGATATAGTTACTTTTGATGTCAAGTCAAATCTGGTGGACAACCTGTCCTTTCCTCTCCCTGTGTTTTGCCAAGTTGTCAGATTCAAAATGCACCCAAAGGCTTGATTTAAAAAATCAAAGTTATAGAATGTTTTGTTCTATGGGGAGTCTATAATAATAAAAGTGTAATATGTTAATTAGACAAGACAGCTGAATGGTCTTCCAGACATCATCCTGGACATCCTTCCAGACAAAGTTGTGGCTATGGGGGCCCAAGGCAGAGGTGGTTAGGGGCAATCAGGCAAGAAGGAGAGCGGTTAGGGGTGATCAGGCAGGCAGGCAGAAGAGCAGTTAGGAGCTAGTGGTCCAGGATTGCGAGAGGGATGTCCCATTGAGCCTAAACTGGCAGTAGGACATACCCTGAGGGGTCCCGAATTGTGAGAGAGTGCAGGCTGGACTGAGGAACCGCACCCCTCCCCCCCCCCCGCATGCAGAATTTTGTGCACTGGGCCTCTAGTAATATATAATAAGGTTATCAGAAAAGTTTTCATATTTTCTGAAGAATCAGAAGGAAGTGGACATTTTCCAGAATTTTGGATATGTATACATATATTTCCGCTTTTCAGTTTGGGAAAGAGAATAAATGATATCATCTACAGTCCTGTTGGAATAGTATCAGCAGAAAGCCAGCCATTATTATGGATAGATAATAAGATTTTTAAATACTGTACTTTTAAAATTGAGCCCTAATCACAAGGATCTTATATAGATTCCTTAAGCTTAAATTATGACAAGTCAAATTAATTTTAAAAAAGGAAACCAATCAAATGTAGAAGATATAATACATCTGTATTTCAAAAATGCATTAGAATGTCCTATTACCCTTCTAGGGGAAAAAAGAATAGGAAAACCATAGCTGAATTATTATATATTTAGGTGATTTTCTAACTGGTTGGTTTATTGTGGCTAACAGCTTATAAATGATGTGGTATGGCTGTAGTAGATATCTACCATGGGACCACTTCCATAGGCCACTATCTTTAGCCCTATCCTCATCATTTATGTCAGTACTTTGGGTGAAGTCTTAAAAGGTTTCTTTCTTCTATGGTACACATAATAATTGGTATTAGATCACCTATGTTCAATGACAGACTAGAAATATAAAAAAACCTTGGTAGTTGGAAAGGTGAAATGGACCTATAAATACTCATATTTGCATTTATTCATTAAAAATTAACTTATTTTCCAATTACAGTTGACATGCAATCCTACCTAATAAAAGAGTAATATGCAAATTGACCGCACCTTCGCTATGCCCAAGCCACGCCCACCAGCCAATAATGGTGACTATGCAAATTAACCCAGCCAAGATGGCGGTTAATTTGCATATGCTGAGGGAGGGAGGAGTGAAGACCTAAGACAGCATAGAAGGAAGAGGGAGGTAAAGTGGAAAGCAAGGCTGCTGCTGGAGGGAAAGCGTGGGAGGCGCGTGCGGCCGCAGAGGCAGGCAGCAGCGGGCGGTGGGCGGTGGCAGCAGGCGGGGTGGGTCGGGGCGTGCAGCGGCGGTGGCGGCGGGCGTGGTGGGGTGGTGGGTGGGGTGCGCAGCTGGTGGTAGCAAAGGCAGTGGCACGTGGGGCCGTGGAGGCTACAGCAGTGGTGGCCGTGGGCGCCGCGGGGCGGGCAGGTGTACATGCCCGCCACAGCGGGAGAGGTTGGGGGGCGGGAGAGGTTGGGGAGCGGGAGAAGTGTCGGTGGCGGGAGGGAAGCCCGCCTGAAGTCTTGCAGGAATCTTCCTGCAAAATGGGCCACTAGTATTATATTAGTTTCAGGTATGCAACATAGTGATTAGACACTTACTTACCTTACAAAGTGATCACCCTAATAAGTCTAGTTATACAGTTATTATATAGCCCCTATGTGCTAGTATTGTGTAATGTGACAGCACATGATGGTGTGTGTGTGTGCACGTGCATGCATGTGTGTGTGCATGTACTTGTGTTGCATGTGTGTGTGCATGTACTTGTGTATGAGAAGATGATGTGTGTGCATTAAATAAATGGCAGATTCTGAACTCTAGGAACTTTCTTTTTAAGGACATATGACAGAAATTTTAGTAAAGCACTGGGTGGGCATGTCTAGGAAAAGATATAGGGGGAAAATTTCACTAGTAGCCAAAGAGATTTGGGTTCACACATCAGCTTTTGTCCATGTTTTTGCACAATCACTTAAAAAATGCATAATGGGGGTAAAACAACTTTAAAGAGTGCATCTTGTGGTCATTTTGAAAATATTTACTGCCACGCAAATGTTCCCCTAACACATCAACTTCTGTAGCAGGTAATAGAGGCATTTGTGTGGTAGGAAGAACTCAGAATATGGCACCAACACGCACAGTCTGTTACATCTCAGCTGTGTGGCTTTCAACCTGCTTTCTCAACTATGAAATAAAATTTATAGAACATTTACTCTGGGCCAGGTTTTATATGTATCTCATTTATTCTCACAACAACTTGGTGAGAAATAACAATGATCAGTGTTTGGAAAGGAATCTTGCATTCTTAGGCAATCTCTGAAGATTGAAACAGAAGACATGAAGGCAAGGTTAGTGACTGCTTGGAGGCACTTTATGGTTGAACTATGTATTGGAGTAAGCTTTTTGACTTAAGAAATGCTCTTGAAGGGCTTCAGAAGGCAATAGTTCATCTGAACAATCCTCTTTGTGAGGTAGTTGCAAATTCCCTCAGATCCCCATCATTGACCTATAAGAATGAATTTTATAAATCTATGTCAGGCCATAAGATGCAGTCACACCAGCCTAGACCTACAAAATATTGAGACCAAGAATGCAATTGAAAGCCAGATACCTCTGAAGCAAGTTGCAACTGACAGCTGGGACCTGGGAGAGGGGAAAATGCAGAAGGGTGGATATAGTGTAACAGTGCATACTTTTACTAGACTTATCGGAGTGATCACTTCATAAGGTATATACATATCTAATTACTATATTGTATACCAGAAATTAATATAATATTGTATGTCAGTTAAAATTGAAAAAATAAAAGTAATTATTTAAAAAAGAGCACATACTTTGGAGATATAGAGACCTAAGATCAGATCCTCCCTGGTCTGCCATTTTGTTGATGCATAATGGGCAAGTTACATAACCTGTTTGGGTCTTATTTCTTCTTTTTGCTAAATGAGGTTAATAATAATTACTTTCCATCAAAGTTGTTAGGAGAACTAAAATAAATGATTCACATAAAGCGTTTAGCATAGCACTTAACATTCGTTTGTGTTCATTTTTATGTGCATTAGTTTAAGAATTAAGGTAAAAATATATTAGTGAACTCTGCACTTCTGGAGTTGTCCGGATACAAGGGTAATCTCTGCCTAGGAGAGATAGTTACAGACATTTCTGAAGTGAAGTGGTTCACTGATTAGCTATGGGTCCCTCTGCATTTATTTTTTAATGCTACAGAGAGATAGGTTATACTCAGGATAAGAACTATTTAAAGATAGAATTCTTTGCCCTAGAAGTAGTGCTTTCCTCTTGATTTGTTGAAGTGTAGTTTAGTTAAATCCAGATAGCAGCTATGAGAAAATCAAGGACTAACAAGATGGTTTAACTAGCAGGTGGTAAGTGATCTTCCAACTCTGAGAATGTTAAATATTTCTGACGCCCTCCTCTAGTGGGCCATTATTTCCAGCCTTGTAGTGGGTATGTGAGAACTCACTGTGGGAACCATGCCAGAGTTGCCGGACAGTCAAGGCAACTCAGACTATGAAAGGCCTTGTTGTTAGTACACTGGAATGGCCAAGGCCACTCTGAACATAGGAATCTTAATCAGAATGTTCAAAGCTGTGATACCTTAAGTAGCTGCAAGGCCACAGCGATCTCATGGTACACTGTGCCCTCCTATAACCCAAATGACTGATGTCATTGTTGGCTAGAGGCCTCTTTTGTCTAAGTGGTATAATATATGGTGCTGACTAGCTAGTGTGCTGGAGAAACTAGGTAAAGGCTGGGGAAGCTGGAGAGAAGCTGAGGCAGACTCAAAGGATGTAGCTACTATGAAAAGCTAGAGAAGTTGGAGAAGTTTTGAGGCAGAGAGTTCAGGTTCCACGACTATATGAGGTGGTGAGACTAGGGGCAGTATGCAGCTCCTTAGATAATAACTATGGGTACAGAGACTGATGCTGCTTTGTGAGAAAGATGTATTTTGTTCAACAGCCAATGTGTGGCTACCTGTATAGGACTGTTGTAAAGAACTGTTTTATTTGATGGCTATAAGGCCATTGGCTTCTGCAATAAAGACTCATTCTTATACACCCACAACTTCTCATGGCTTTTCCATCTAAGACCTGGCATCCAAGAAGGTCCAGTCCCTGGCAGAGGGGCTTGGACCCAACAGTTAGTGAAATGGGCAGGGTTTAAGAAGGAACCTGTCCTGACAGTTGGCACAGTGAGCAGGGTTCAGAAGAATATATGGACTCAGAGCAACAGTGCTCCAGCAGTGCTCTTGCTGTTTCTGACAGGGTGTAAACCAGCATAGAGACCTTTAAGTCTCTCTGGATTATGTTCCATCACATACCCTGTCAGCTCTACTTGAAGAAGATGTTGGGAATCTGATCAGTGCTCAGCATCTCTACCCTCACCAGCCTAGTCTCAGCTCTCTCATCTCTGGTCTGAATTCCTGTCCCTGACACAGCTCTCCACTTATCTGCCCGTTTCAGGCTCATCTCAATAAGGCAGCTTCCTTGTTATCCTCAAACATGCTGGGCAAGCTCCTGACTCAGGGCCTTTGCTTTTGCTGTTTGCTTTTCCTGAAACGCTCCTCGGCCAGTTTCCAGCCTGGCTCCTCAGTCAGTTCTTGCAAGTCCTTCCTCAGAAGTCCCTTCTCAGTGAGGCCTTCACTGGCCATGCAGACTAAAAGTCAACTCTCCATACTTACACTTCATCCCTCCCTCTTTTATTTTCTTCTCTTTAGCACTTATCACTACCTAATAGTCTACATGTATTATTTTTAAATCTTAATTTGTGTGTCTCCTTACCATAATTTTTATCTGTTTCGTTTTCTGCTGTATTCCTGATATTTAGAAGAGTGCCTGACATAGAGTTGGCAATCAATACACATTTGTTAGAGGAATGGAAGAAATGAAATAGTCCATAATAGGACCAGATGGATTTATTAAGTTCTCACTGGGGGTCTGGAACAGTGCTAAGCACTTTGCATGCTAGTGTGACCGGTAACAGGTGAAAAAACTGAGGTGCAGAGAAGTCAGATAAATTGTCCATGGTCCTACCTATAGTCAGTGGTAGGTAAAGATAACATTTAAAGTTCCACAGCTCTATTATTGCCTGCTTGCTAAATCAAAAGTGTGTCTCACCTTACTCTTATCATCTTTCTCAGCTTTATCAGAGGGGTAAGGGACGTACCTCCCAGGGAGAATAGGCCTGTTGACTATGAGTCTTTTACAGAGGGAATGCTTGAAGGCATATGGTAGATGGATTTGGTAGATTTTACTTGGTACTGCATCTCAGGGAGGGCAAGACCTCTGAGTTGCCATGGTAACAGAGAGGAGCTGCTCAAAAGCCTATTCCCTGTGTTGCAATGATCCCTCCTTGTGAATTTTATTTGGGAACAAATCCAGCAATTTGTTATGATGTGGTTGCCATCGGTGCTGCTGATTCATTTTGGATCTATGTCTAATTTTTTATTTTTTTACTTTGAAAGTTAGTTAATCATATTACAGAAAATTTGGAAAAGGATAAAAATATAAAATTCATAATCACCCAACCCAAACCAACCTATTGGAATTCATTTTTTAAAATTATTGAGATATATTCATATGCCATCAAATTCATCATTTTAAAGTATACAATTGAGTATTTTTTAGTATATTCAAAGCATACTAAAAGGTTCCGCAATCATTACCAACATCTAATTCCAGAGCATTTTCATTACCCCAATGAGAAATTCTATACTCATTAACAGCTACCCACATGCCCCCTTCTCACGGCCCCTGGAAACCATGGATATACTTTCTGTGTCTATAGATTTCTTTATTCTGGACATTTCATATTAACAGAGTAATAAAATATGTTGTATGTTGTGTGACTGGCTTCTTTCATTTAGCATAGTGTTTTAAAGGTTCATTCATATTTTAGTATATGTCAGTACTTCATTCCTTTTAATTGTCAAATAATATTCCATTATATGAATATGAAACATTTTGTTTATCCATTCATCAGTTGATGGAAGTTTGGGTTCTGTCATTCATTCTGATGTTATTTTTCAGAGAGAAATTCTGTCTCCACAATCTATTAGCACTTTGACATTGGGAAAATATCTTCTTTTTTAAAAAATATATTTTATTGATTTTTTTACAGAGAGGAAGGGAGAGGGATAGAGAGTTAGAAACATCGATGAGAGAGAAACATCTATAAGCTGCCTCCTGCACACCCCCTACTGGGGATGTGCCAGCAACCAAGGTACATGCCCTTGACCGAAATCGAACCTGGGACCCTCCAGTCCACAGGCCGACGCTCTATCCACTGAGCCAAACCGGTTTTGGCGGGAAAATATCTTAATGTTTATGAGACAAAATAAATCTTTTTAACTCTCAATGATACTAATACTTATTTCATAAGTGTTCCTTTTTAATTTTGTCTATATTTTTGTTTTTATTTTTGAGGATTAATTAAATAAACTATGCATAGTTTGATACACAGGGGCTTCTTCCTAGGAATATTTGTGTCTCCCCATAGATTGTCTTATTTTCATTATGTTGTTCCTACTCTGCCACCCCACAGATACCATTACTTAGTGAGCACTGTTAGAAATAGATTTAAAATTTTTAATTTTCAGAAAATAATATATAACCAACATGAAGATAGCACTGATATATGAAAGCTTAAACCCTCTCCATGACTTTGTCTTACCCAAATGCCAATCCTATATAATAAAGAGGTAATGTGCAAATTGACCCTCATACCCTCGCGTCACAAGATTGCCATCCCCATGTCATCACAAGATGGCTGCCACAAGATGGCCACCCCACGTCATCACAAGATGGCTGCCTCACATTGTCACAAGATGGCCACCACAAGATGACCACCCCCATGTCGTCACAAGGTGGCCGCCCCTACGGTGTCATAAGATGGCCACCCCCACGTTATCACAAGATGGCCACCCCACATTGTCACAAGATGGCCAGCAGGGGAGGGAAGTTGGGCGCAACCAGGCCTGCAGGGGAGGGCAGTTGGGGGTGATCAGGCTGGCAGGGGAGCAGTTAGGTGTCAATCATGCCAGCAGGGGAGCAGTTAGATGTCAATCAGGCCAGCAGGGGAGCAGTTAGGGGGCTATCAGGCTGGCAGGCAGAGTGATTAGGGGCAATCAGGTAGGCAGGCAGGCAAGTGGTTAGGAGCAGCAGTCCTGGATTGTGAGAGGGATATCTGACTGTCCGTTTAGGCCCGGTCCCACAGTTGGACATCCCCCGAAGGGTCCCAGATTGGAGAAGGTGTGGACTGGGTTGAGGGATACCGCTCCCCATGCACAAATTTTGTGCACCAGGCCTCTAGTCTATATCTATATAAAAGCCTAATATGCTAATTGTCCCTCTGCTTAACTGTTTGACCAGTAGCTATGATGCACACTGACCACCATGGGGCAGATGCTCCAACTGGTAGGTTAGCTTGCTGCTGGGGTCCTGCCAATCGGGACTGGGTGAGATGGGCCAGACACACTCTGGAGCCCTCCAACAGTCCCTCGCTGGCCAGCCAACCTCCTGTGATAACCTCCCCAGCTGATTGGGACTGGGAGATATGGCCCCAATTGGCCCCAATTGGCCCTGATCGGGACTGGGCGACACAGGCCAGACATGCCCTAGAGCCCTCACATGGTCCCTCCTTGGCCCCAATCATGCACCAGTGGGGACCCTCGGCCTGGCCTGCACCCTCTTACAATCCAGAACCTCTCAGGGGATGTTGGAGAGCCAGTTTTGGCCCAATCCCTGCATGCCAGGCCAAGGGACCCCACCGGTGCATGAATCCGTGCACTGGGCCTCTAGTCCTATATAATAAAAGTCTAATATGCAAATTGTCTCCTTGACCAGGAGTTCGACCAGGGGGTGGGGCTGGCAAGCCAACTGCCCACAGCCCTTCCCCTGCCTGTCCCCATCCCCAATCTCCCCTCCACCCCAATCAGGGGCAGGGCTGGCTGTCCAACCTCCCGTGTCCCCTCCCCCCAGCAGGCCATACCCAACCTGTGCACGAATTAGTGCACTGGGCCTCTAGTCTCTTATAAAACATCTGCCTCTCTGCATTGTTAGTGCTGAGGACACAGGGTATCTGTGTCTCATAGCCAAAGCACCACCTGAAGTTCATGGGCCAGTCTCATCTACCTTACTAGACTCAGGATCACCATTCCCAGATCGTATTTACAAACAAGTATTTCATGTCTCTATTCTGTGTTCAACCTCCTCCAAAATTCTGAAACCTAATATCTCAGCTCTAACCTTTATTAGCTGTGTGAACTTCAATGTCTTTGTTTCCTCATTCATAAAATAAAGATGATAATAGATGTAAATTTATAATTGTTGTTAGGATTAAGTGAGGTAATACATGAAAGTGCTCCACAACACAGCCAACAAACTGACTATTCAAGGGATGACCTGAGGCCTTAGAAGACAATAGAAAGAAAATCTTAATTGCCTTCTCTCACTATTCACTTTCTTTTTTCTTCAGTTACAGACTATTTGGTCCATTTCTATCCTTTATTTTTCTTAACAGAAAGGAATTAATTTCTTGCTGAACCCTTTGACCATTCTCCAATTTTTGGAGCATTCTCTAATTGTCAGTCTCTGTAGTCATTTCATTCATTGTACTACACACACACACACACACACACACACACACACACTATTTGACATCACATGTGATACTTTTTGTTATTTTTCTATAATACAGGTTTGGTTTTACATTAAGTAAATTTATTTATTCTTATCTAGCCAACCACATATTGTTGAATACTTAGTTTATGGTTGTTTTACTTTAATAAATGTTATTATGATGAACAACCATGTAACTAAAGTTTGTACACATTCATTATCTACTGAGACTACATTCCCAGATTTTAAATTTCTTAATCAAAGGGCCCATATATAAGTCTTTTGATATTACATTGTTGAATTGTCTTTCAGATAGTTTGCACCAATGATCAGCAAATAAGATGGTTCATCATCTATCTCATTCATCACCCACCAAAAGGGAACAATAAAATACTTTCAATGTTATATGCAAATCTATTCTATTGTTATGTTACTCTGCCATGCTTTATAAGTAAATCTGAATATATCTTCATCTACTGATTAGACATTTGCATTTATTCTGTCATGAATTGCCTATATATTTTAAAATCTATTCTTCATCTAGGATATTTTGTCTCTTTTTTTCTAATGGATATTAAATATATTGAATACTAAACTTTTTCTAGGGTATTATACTGGCTTCTCTAGAAGCATCAGAGAATCAATATGCTAGGGATTGATTGGCTGCCTTTTTTCTAAGGATTATCAGTAAGTTGTTCACAAGAGAGGGTATGGTATATATGAAACATTTGTTGGTCAACAATTCTAGATCTGGAAAGTAAAAGCTTGTTAATTAAACAAAGCAAAGTAATATCTAATTTCAAGAAAATTTTTGATGTGAGTGAATTTTGCCTTCATTCCCTTATACTGAAAATACTTATTAAATGTTTTGTAGGTTGCCATGCACTGTTTCTGGCACTAGTTATCTTTGAGGAGGTAAGCCAAGGTTCTACCCCACTTTTTTTAGTTTTGTTGGTTTTATTATTGTTTTAAAATTATATTTATTGAGGTTTCCCCATTTTTGAAACTTAGTTCTAGCAGGTACTCATAGTCCTCAGTGTTCCCATACTTCCTGTTCTGCATCCTGCCCCAGTTTACCCATAGTCTTCTGTGTTAAGTCCCATCCTCACTGGATTTTTCTTTATGATTTTGAACTCAACACTTAATTCAAACTAACATGCTTAAGAGTGTTGCCATTTTAAAAACATTCCATTCAGTAAATATTTATTGGGCCCCTGCTTTATGCCAGTCTCTGTATATTGTTCACTTTCACAGGGCTGTCTACCCAAAGGGTAGCTGTTGCACAATTAAGACAGGCTGGTAAAAGAGATAGATCCTGCAAGGAGGGGATGGAGAAAGGAAACACTTTATAAAATGTTTAAGCCTTATTACTCTATTTTACAATGGATTTTACAGCCCCTGATACTATATGTCTTTCTGAGCTGGAAGACAAGATTGGTATGAATAATGACAGCAGAGGTAGAAAAGAAAATGATCATTTCTAAAGTCAAAGAAGGTCATGCCATTCTAAAACAAACAGGAGATCCAAAACATTCAAATGGCATTTGTTTAAACTATAATGTTTGCCTAGTGTGCAAAAAAAAAAAAAAAAGTTTTTGCCAGGGGTCTATTAATCCTGTTCGCTTGAGATAGTAACTTGAGGAATCATACTGTTACCAATCAAGTATCCATCTTGAAAATGTCTCCCTGCATAGAAATGGTGGCATATACCACTGCAAGCTGAACTAATTCCGCTGCCCTTTGGGGTTCTAAAATCCACAATACATTAAACATTTCTATGAGATCTTCCATCCTCATAGAAGAGCTGATGAACCAGGCAATCTTCTAATAGTAAGAGACACTACATAAATGGAATTCTGCTGTTGTTGGATGAATAGTCACCCCACAAGTTCCACTGTTAATAGGAAAAAATCACCCTGGATAAATAAAAGTAATTGTGCTCTGTGATAATTGATGCTCAAGGACTACCTACATTTTTTGTGTGGTGAGACTATAATAAATTACTGTTGCTTTCAATTTGTGTGGGATGCTCTCTGAGATTAAATCAACCAAAGGACTTGTATGCATGCATATGAGCATAACCCATGGACACAGACAATAGGGGGGGTGAGTGCATGTTCTGGGAGAGGGGGACGACCGGGGAGAGGTCAATGGAGGAAAAAGGAGACATATGTAATACTTTAAACAATAAAGAATTAAAAAATAAGGTTATTCAGCATTCAGAGTTGGGCTTTTTGTTTTGTCATGTAACCTTTATTAAATTTCTGTCTAACTAGTTACATAAGAGCATTAACCCAGGAATGTTTCTATGAAAATGCCAGGCTCAATGTCCCTTATAGCTAAAGAAGTATCCTGGATTTCTGAGTGGACTTTATTTCATCTCTGATATTAATAATTTGTGTCCTCTCTCTTTTTTTCTTAGTCACTCTGTCTAGAAACATCAATTCTATTGATCTTTTCAATGATCAGATTTAGGTTTCATCGATTTTCGCTATTAATTTCTTCTATTAAATATCATTGACGTCTGCTCTAGGTTTTAGTATTTCTTTTCTTCTGATTACTTTGGCTTTAATTTGCTATTCCTTTCCTAGTGTCCTAAAATGGAAACTCAGATTATTAATTTGATGTCATACTTTTTTGATACATAAATTCAATGCTATAAATTTCCCTCTAAGCATTGCTTTCTCGATATCCCCAAATTTTTTGCATTTTAATTTAGTTCAAAATATTATTTATTTCTATTGAGATTTCTTGTTTGACCCATGTGTTATTTAGAAACGTGTTAATATCCAAGTGTTAGGAATTTTCCAGTTGTCTTTCCATTATTGCTTTCCATTTTAATTCTTTGTGGTCTGAGACCAGACATTGGGTAATTTTAAAATTCCTTTAAATTTGTTAAAGTGTGCTTTTTGCCCGGGATATGATCTATCTTGGTAAATGTTCCATGTGAGCATGAGAAGGATGTGAATTCTGCTGTTGTTGGCTAAATAGTCAATCTACATATGTCAATTATACTCATTTTATTGATAGTGTTCTTGAGTTCACCTATATCCTTACTAAAAGCTGCCTACTGAACTGTTCATTTCTAATAAAGGGATGTTAAAGTCTCCAACTATAAATTTGGATTCATCTATTTTTCTTTGTAATTCCATTATCCCCCCTCCCATATTATATTTTAATGTTCTGTTGTTAGGTGCATACATATTAGGAACTGTTAAGCCTTTTTTGATAATTGACCTGCTTATCAGTAGGTAGTGCCTCTATTTATAACTTTCTTTCCTCTGAAGTCTGCTCTATCTGAAATTATTATGCCTACTTTTACTTTTATTCGATTAGTGCTGGCATGGTATTTCTTTTTCTATATCTTTACTTATTTTTTTATTGCGGTATAATCAATGTATAACATTGGAGGTTTCAGGTGTACAATATTATGATTACATACCTCAAAAACTAAAACTGGAACTGCCTTACAACCCAGTGATTCCACTACTGGGGATATAGCCAATGAAACCCGAAACACTGATGATGCTCTCATCATCACAGTGGTTGCTATTTAAAGGATCTTTCACTGGTCTTGCACACAGCAGGTGTTCAATAAATGCCCTCTTTGGAATTCAATAAACCTGGGCTCTAATCCTAGCTCTAGGGCCTTGGACATGTCACTTTCTCCTCTTGAGCCTTGGTTTCCCCATCTGAGAAAAGGGCTCACCATGGACACTGAGCAGGCACAGTACCCAGCACCCAGCAGAGCCTAAGACTTAGTGGCCAGGATGCCAAGTGTTAGGTGGAGCAATGGAGTGGCAATGACTCTGCTCCCTGGCAGGTCAGCGGGCCAACCTACCCTTCATATTGAGACACCCATGACCTCCCCCACCCATGACCTCACTCCCAGAGTGGCCAGTGGAACCCTGAGGAGTCTGTGAGGTCACCCCCTTATGCTCCACAAACACTGTCATGGGGCAGCAGCCACTGGCTGTCTATGTCCTGGGGAAGCTTCTGAGACCCTGAGACTCAAACAAGCTCCTGAGAGGGACACGGAGCATTGGGAACCAAGGACACTCCAAGTGCTGACCCCGGGAGGTGAGAACCAGGGACAAAAGTCTCTGTTCAGCAGTTCTGGATAGCCCACCGCCACCAGGCCATCATGGTCCTCGGCTGGCTACTGTTCCTGGTGATGGCTCTGCCCTCGGTCACGACAGGAGCCAAGGAGTGCATCTTCTGTGATCTGACCGACTCCTCGGACTGCACTGGCATCCCCATGACCTGTGGCGATGACGAGGAATGCTTCATGGGCGAAGGGATGGCCCCGGCCTCAGCCCCGTCATCAACAAAGGCTGCATGGAAACCACTTCCTGTGGCAATGAGGAGGCTGTCACCTAACAGGGCATCACTTACAGCCTTATCTCCACCTGCCGCAATGGCGAACTGTGTAACAGGGCCCCCACCCCTGCAGGCAGCCTGAAGGCAGGGGCCACCACCTGCCTGGTGCTGGGCATGCTGCTGCTACTTCTATGACTGTGACCAGCATGGAGAACAGGGCCTGGGACTGGTTTCAGGGCTGCCCTGCTCCTTGTGCCTCCTGCCCCTTTCCTTCCCCTTCCCCCCATTAAAAGGCCAGAGGCCCTAGAGAAAAAATAAGATGATAATGATAAAGCTGTACAGTACTTTTTCATGGGATAGTGTAACCAACTTCAGAAATAAGCTGTGGTTCATTTATAAAATGGATATCCTCCTATATAATAAAAGGCTAATACGCAAATCGATTGACTGGTCACTAGGATGTGTACTGACCACCAGGGGGCAGACGCTCAATGCAGGAGCTGCCCCCTGGTGGTCAGTGCACTCCCACAGAGGGAGTTTCACTCATCTAGAAACCAGGCTCAGGCTGGTGAGCACAGTGGTGGTGGTGGGAGCCTCTCCAGCCTTGGTGGCAGTGCTAAGGACTCCTCAGGGGATGTCTGCGGGGTGTGGGCCTAAGCTGGCAGGCAGACATCTCCCGAGGGGTCCTGGACTGCGAGAGGGTGCAGGCCAGGCTGAGGGACTCCCCACATCCCCCAGTGCATGAATGCCATGCACTGGGCCTCTAGTGTCTATATATTACAAAATGATCACCACAATACATCTAGTTAACATCTGCCATAACATCCTATATAATAAAGAGGTAATATGCAAATTGACCATCACGACCTCACCAGGATGGCCGCCCCCATGTGGACACAAGAGGGCCACCCCTATGTGGTCACAAGATGGCCACCACAAGATGGCCGGCAGGGGAGGGCAGTTGTGGGCGATCAGGCCAGCAGGGGAGAGCAATTAGGGGTGACCAGGCCAGCAGGGGAGGGCAGTTGGAGGTGTCCAGGCTAGCAGGGGAGGGCAGTTGGGGGCAATCAGGCCAGCAGGAGAGAGCAATTGGGGGGAACCAGGCCTGTAGGGGAGGGCAGTTGGGAGTGACCAGGCTGTCAGGGGAGGGCAGTTGGGGATGACCAGGCCTGCAGGATAGGGCAGTTGGGGGGGACCAGGCCTGCAGGGGAGGGCAGTTGGGGGTGACCAGGCTGGCAGGGGAGGGCAGTTGGGGGTGACCAGGCTGGCTGGGGAAGGCAGTTAGGAGGGACCAGGTCGGCAGGGGAGGGCAGTTGGTGGCAATCGGGCCAGCAGGGGTGCAGTTAGGCATCGATCAGGCTGGCAGGGGAGTGGTTAGGGCGTAATCAGGCTGGCAGGC
This sequence comes from Cnephaeus nilssonii, assembly GCF_951640355.1. Lineage (NCBI taxonomy): Eukaryota > Metazoa > Chordata > Mammalia > Chiroptera > Vespertilionidae > Cnephaeus > Cnephaeus nilssonii. The sequence goes on from NC_137071.1 coordinate 24,871,608, forward strand.
AGAGGCAGTTAGGGGTAATCAGGCAGGCAGGCAGGCGAATGGTTAGGAGCCAGCAGTCCTGGATTGGGATGTCCGACTGCTGGTTTAGGCCTGATCCCACAGGCAGTTGTACATCCAGCAGTCAGACATCCCCTGAGGGGTCCCAGATTGGAGAGGGTGCAGGCTGGGCTGAGGGCCACCCACCCCCAGTGCACAAATTTTGTGCACCGGGCCTCTAGTATAGTTATAAAATCTTTTGTCTTGTGATAAGAATTTTAAGATTTACTCTTAGCAACTTTCAAATACACAATACAGTATTAGTAACTATAGTCACCATGCTGTACATTACATCCCCATGCCTGATATATTTATTTGTATTTTCTTTAATTTCTTTAATTTTTTATTGATTTTCTTTTTTAATTACAGTTTACATTTAATATTATTTTGTATTAGTTTCAGGTATATAGCATAATGGTTAGACAATCAAATATTTTATACAGTGCTCTCCCCTCCCACATGATACTTCCAGTACCCACCTGGCACCATACATAGTTATTCCAATATTATTGACTATATTCCCTATGCTGTACTATACATCCCCGTCACTATTTTTGTGACTAAGAATTTGTAGTTCTTTATCCCTTCACCTTTTTTAAAAAATATATTTTATTGACTTTTTACAGAGAAGAAGGAAGAGGGATAGAAAGTTAGAAACATCGATGAAAGAGAAACATCAATCAGCTGCCTCGTGCAAACCTCCTACTGGGGATGTGCCTGCAACCAAGGTACATGCCCTTGACTGGAATCAAACCTGGGACCCCTCAGTCTGCACGCTAACGCTCTATCCACTGAGCCAAATTGGTCAGGGCACCCCTTCATCTTTTTTAACATAAATCTTTATTGTTCAGATTATTACAGATGTTCCTCTTTTTTTCCCCAATAGCTCCCCTCCACCTGATTTCCCCCCCACCCCATACCCTTATCCCTGCCACTGTCCTCATCCATAGGTGTAAGATTTTTGTCCAATCACTTCCTGCACCCCTCATGCCCCCTTCCCCCCGAGAATTGTCAGTCCACTTCCTTTCTATGCCACTGATTCTATTATATTCACAAGTTTATTCTGTTCATCAGATTTTTTATTGACTGATTTTGAGATTCACTTGTTGATAGATACGTATTTGTTGTCACTTTGTTGTTCATAATTTTTATCTTTACCTTTTTCTTCTTCTTCCTTTTCTTAAAGAATACCCTTCAGCATTTCATATAGTCCTGTTTTGGTGGTGATGAACTCCTTTAGCTTTTTCTTGTCTGTGAAGCTCTTTAGCTGACCTTCAATTCTAAATGATAGCTTTGCTGGGTAGAGTAATCTTGGTTGTAGGTTCTTGTGTTCATCACTTTGAATATTTCTTGCCACTCCCTTCTGGCCTGCATAGTTTCTGTTGAGAAATCAGCTGACAGTTGTATGGGTACTCCCTTGTAGTTAACTAACTGCTTTGCTTTTCTCTTGCTGCTTTCAAGATTCTCTCTTCGTCTTTTGCCCTTGGCATTTTAATTATGATGTGTCTTGTTGTGGTCCTCCTTGGATTCCTTTTGTTTGGGGTTCTCTGTGCTTCCTGGACTTGTAAGTCTATTTCTTTCACCAAGTAGGGAAAGTTTTCTGTCATTAATTCTTCTAATATGTTTTCAATATTTTGCTCTCTCTCTTCTTCTGGCACCCCCATAATTCGGATGTTGGTATGCTTGAAGTTGTCCCAGAGGCTCCTTACACTATCTTCATATTTTTTTATTCTTTTTTCTTTTTGTTTTTCTGGTTGGGTATTTTTTGCTTCCTCATATTTCAAATCTTTGGTTTGATTCTTGGGGTCCTCTAGTCTACTGTTGGATTTCTGTATATTATTCTTTATTTCAGACAGTGTATGCTTAATTTCTGACTGGTCCTTTTCCATTTTTTTGGCATTCTCATTAAGATCCTTGAAGGTCTCACTAAATTCCTTGGCAGTTTCTAGAAGATTCTTGAGTAACCTTATAATTGTGGTTTTTAACTCTATATCCAGTAGTTTGCTTTCCTCCATTTCTTTCATTTGTGACCTGTTTCTTTGTCTCCACATTTTGGCTGCTTCCCTGTGTTGATGGAGTCGCTTTGTGTGATAGGTGACCTATAGGCCCTAGTGGCTCAGCCTTCCCAACAACCTGAGGTGGACACTCTTGGTGCACCCCTTTGTGGGCTGGGTGCACCGTGTTGTTGTAGTTAAGCCTTGATTGCTGTTGGTACACTGGGAGGAATTGACCTCCAGGCCAATTGGCTGGGAGGATCAGCTATGTCTATAATGGAAGAATTGCTGTGCTGGAGAAACCCTTATGGGGCAGGACTTGCTTCAGTGGGGCTTTGGTGCTCACTGAGTCTGCCTCCTGAGTGTGTCACTTATGTATGTGAGGAGTTGAAATCTGGTGTCGTCTCACTCTGACCACTAGGTACACTGACTCATGGATCTTCAAGGAGGTGCAAGTCAGCTATTGTCTGAGGCCACCCAGCAGGAACTACAGCAAGATCTGCAGATTTCTCCTCTTTGTTTGGGGTTTGGAAGTTTTGGAGCTGTCTTACCCAGCTGCAATTTGTTAGGTTAAGCTGCGAAAGGGCAGGCCATTCATATGCAAAAGCCACTGCACACAGCTCCGGTGGGTTTGTAAATTGGGTGGGGCGAGGTCTCAGGGAATCACTAGGGCGTGGCAACCAGTGATACCTGCCAGTCAGCCGTCTCTGCGTCTCCGTGTCTCCATGTCTCCATGTCTCCACGTCTCTGCGTCTCCATGTCTCCGCGTTTCCGCATCTCTGCGTTTCCAAGTCTCCATGTTTCCGCGTCTGGAGTCCAGCACCCCAGTGCAGTAAACAATGATTCTTGCGAGCACCTTTGAGAAAAAGCCACCCTCACTTTCCGACCCGATGCCAAACAGTCCAGTTTCTCCCCATAGGAGTCTGGGTCCCCAGAGTCTCGCCGGAAACTGGAGTTCAGAGCAGTCGGGAGCTTGTATCTCCCTTCCAATTGAAAAAAACAGCGCACCCAGTCACCAGCCTGATTTGCACGCCTCTGTACCTCTGCTTTTCTGCGGCTCTGCACCTCCTACACAGTCTCAATGAGCTTTTTTTCTTTCCTTCTAGTTGTAGAACTTCTACTCAGCCAGCTTTCCCGTGGTTCTGGGTGATAGTCATTTTGTCTTTTAGTTGTAGTTTTGGTGTGGTTGTGACAGGCAGCACGTACAGGTGTATACCTTTTACCGCCATCTTGTTTTTTTTTTTATCCCTTCACCTTTTGCACCCAGCCCCCCCCCCAACCCTCTCCTCTGACAGCCATCAGTCTGTTATCTGTATCTATGAGTCTGTTTCTATTTTGTTTATTTTGTTCTTTAGATTAGACATATAAGTAGAATTATATGATGCCTGTCTTTATCTGCCTGATTTATTTCACTTAGCAAAATATCCCCTAGATCCTTCCATGCTGTCACAAATTGTAAGATTTCATTCTTTTTTTATGGCCAAATAAAATTCCCTTGCATATATGTACCATAACTTTTTTATCCACTCGTCTATTAATGGGTACTTGAGTTACTTCCATATCTTGGCTATTGTAGATAACATTGCAAGGAATATAGAGGAGTATATAATCTATTGAATTAGTGTTCTGGGTTTCTTTGGATATATACCCAGAAGTGGAATCACTGAGTCATAAGGCAGTTCCACTTTTTATTTTTTGAGGACTCTCCACACTTTTTTCCATAGTGGCTATACTATCCAGGTCCTCTGCCCATTTTTTTTTTAAAAACTGGATTGTCAGTTCTTTATATGTCTTAGATATTAATCATGCATCAGATATATCATTTTCAAATATCCTCTCCCATTTAGTGGATTGCCTGTTTGTTTTGTTGATGGTTTTCTTCACTGTGCAAAAGCTTTTTAATTGGACATAATCCCATTTGTTTCTTTTTGCTTCTGTTGTCCTTGCCTGAAGAGACATAGCCAAAAAAATATTTTTAAGACCAATGTCAAAGGGTTCACTGCCTATGTTTTTTCCCCCTAGGAGTTTTATGGATTCTGGTCTTACATTTAAGGTTTAACCCATTTGGGTTTATTTTTGTACATGGTGTATGTAAGTTAGTCTAGTTTCACTTTTTGCATGTAGTTGTCCAGTTTTCCAAATACCATTTATTGAAGACACTGTCATTTTTTCATTGTATATTCTTGTTTCCTTTGTCATAGATTAATGGAGCATATAACTATTGGTTTATTTCTGGGCTTACTATTTTGTTTCATTGATCTATGTACCTGTTTTTGTGCCATTACCATACCATTTAAATTACTATAGCTTTGTAGTATAGTTCAGAATCATTAGATGTATATGATACCTCCAATTTTGTTATTCTTTTTCAAGATTTATTTGTACATTTGGGGTCTTTTGTGGTGCCATACAAATGTCAGAATTAGTTGCTCTAGATCTTTGAAAATTGCCATACATATTTTTATTTTCTCTATTTTCCATTTTATTTATCTCACCTCTAATCTTAATTATTTCTTCCCTTATGCTACTTTTGGGTTTAGTTTTCTTTTCCTTTTCTACTTTCAAAAGATTTAGGGTTAGTTGTTGATTTGAGCTCCTTCTTCCATTATGTGTTTGTAGCTGTAAATTTCCCTCTTAGAAATGCTTTCACTGCATTTCATAAACTTTTGTATATTTTGTTTTCATTTTCATTTATCTCAAGGTATTTTGCAATTTATCTTATTTCTTTTTTACTTATTGGTTGTTCAAGAGTATGCTGTTTAATTTTCATATATTTATGAATTTTCCAGTTGTCTTTCTGTTAATGATTTCTTGTTCCATTTAACTGTGGTCAGAAAAATGTTTGTATGATTTCAATCTTTTACAATTATAGTCTTTTGGGCTATGGCATTGTCTGTCCTTGAGAATGTACCAAGTGTACTTGAGAAAAAGATATATTCTGCTGTTGGGTAAATTGTAATGTATATAGCAATAATGATGCTTTAAACCTTTGAAATTCAAATTTTTATCTATGATGACTATTTTTTATTGGCAATCCTTCTCTGCCCCTTCTGTACATTAAATTCATATTTCATGGTTGTTAAGAATATTCAGGAAACATCTTAACTTAGTTCAATGTTAGAGCACATTTTCCATTTCAAACTAATAAACTGATATTTTTGTTATACAATTTATTGATATCTCATGGGACTATTTCACAGCAGACATATATTTTCCCCAAGAATTTTCATTTATGCTGAATCTATTTTATCTGGTGTGCTGGTTATTTCTCAGCATGCTGGATCCTACAGGTTTTCCCCTGTAGCTGCTGTGTGTCATCAATAAGAAAATTTGTCTTCAGCCAAGCTTTAAACAAGAGTGTTCTCCCATGATGGTATTCAAGATCCCAAAGAGGAAATGGGTCTTCACTGGAGGTGCAGTTAGAGAAGGACAGTAAGGATTTCCCAGCTCAGTAGCTGAGGCAGAAGGCTTCCTGTTCCCAGAGCAGCAGCTGGCATCACTGGGGGGGATTATGACAGGATGTTTCCCAGGTGCATCGATTATGTGGTGAGCAGGGCCCTGGTGTCTGAGGAAGGAAAGGACTCAATGGCAAAAGATCTTGTCATGTCCCTCTGACTTACAGAAGCATATGTGTTTCATACTTTGGTTATAAATGTGATTCCACTAAATTATATGTCATTAAACCCAGGTTCAGGCTTTTCAGTCTTTGTAAATACAGGAACTGCTACCAGACCACTTCCACACTGTGGACTGGCCCTACCCCAGCACAGTCCCTGACCTTTCATGTTTCAGGTGACCTCCAGGTCCTTGACTCGCTGAGGAAAAATTTCAAGGAAGAATCTAAGTGAGAACAAAGCAAGTTTTATTCAGGTAGTGGAAAAGAAAGAGGCCAGGTCGTGGGCGCCACTATGAAAGAAGCAAAAAGTAAGTGAGTGGATGTGGGCCAATGTAAGAGGTGAGTTGCACGCATGGTCAGTTAGTGTTTGGGGTTTTATGTGTTTCCAAGTTGTGTGTGTATGTGTGTGTGTGGGGGGGTGTGTGGTTTGTCTCCAAGCTTTGTGGAGCCAAATTCTGACTCTGGTTGGGAGGGGGCCTTGTTGTTGTGATTTCCAGGACCACCTCAGGAAATTCCTGCAATTAACTGTTCCCCTTTGATCATGCCCAGAAGTGGGTGCTCTGGAGAGAGGATGTTAGCCCCCACACCCTTACTCCACTTACTGGGATCTTTTCCCCAACTTCTTTCTATCATGCCTTAGAGCTACTGTCTTTCTATCATCAGCCAATGCCTTATTGACAAAGTATTGTGATGAAGAATAGATTTCCAGATGGCTCTCTTTATTTTCTTTGGATAACTTCTTACTATAATACTTCTGACTCATACTTAGAATTACCAACCACATCTATTTTTCTCAGAACACAGCTGTTCTTTTCAGACAGCCAATATTTTTCTAGCCTTAATACAGTAAAGCTACTGTTATTTGACTTAGACTAATGTACAAATGATTCCAGAAGGATAAAAACTAATAGGCATACAGAGAGCTTTGAAACATGGTGGGAAAGCCCGTATTTGAAATCAATCTAAACTTTGTAGCTGTCAGACCTTGGCAAATTCTTTAGTCTTGCTGAATTTTCAGTCCTCCTTTAAAAAATACCAGTTATAAAATGCACCATGTACAATTGCTATAAGATTTAAATTAGGAAGATACGTAAAAAGTATATAACATGGTCTCAAAAATTATGCCTTTAACTTTTGAAATTTCAGGAAATTTGTTTAAAGTGCAATTCCTTGATCTCACCCTGTTATAGACTGAATATTTGTGTCCACCCAAATTGATATGTGGCTTTTGAAGAGAGGGCCTTTAGGAAGAAATTTGTTTTACATTAGGTCATGAAGGTGGGAACTTCATCATGTAATTAATGCCCTTATAAGAAGAAAGAAAGAGAGAGAGAATACTTGCCAAAGAAAGGTCATGTGAGCACATAGTGAAAAAGCATTGTCTACAAGCTAGGAAGTGGGCTCTCAACCGGCACTGAATCTTCCAGGACCTGGATCTTGGATTTCCCAGCCTCCAAAAATGTGAGAAAAAAACAAACTGCTGTTGTTTAAGACACACAGTCTATGGTATTTTGTTTTAGCAACTCAAAATAACCAAAGAACAGGCTCTCCCTCTGGGGAGCACTCCAGAGCCTTTCCTCTGGTCCCCAGCTCCCTTCCCTTCCCCTTCCCCCCCAGGCACATTACCATTAGCTTCCTTACTCCCAAACTCCAAGGGTCCTTCCTTTGCCTCTATAACTGGTTTCCTAAGTCCATATCTTCTAGGAATTACTTTGTCTTACCTCTATGATTTACCAAATAAATGTTCTCTTACAATAATAATAATCTTACCTTATAATAGACAAATATGCAAATTGACCGCACCTTCGCTATGCCCAAGCCACGCCCACCAACTGAGCCACGCCCACCAACCGAGCCACGCCCACCAACCACGCCCACCAGGAAACCGTTGCAGGGACGTTGGGGTGTGGCCGAGCCCAAGGCCGGGAAAGCCTCGGGGAGGAGGCTTTCCCGGCCTTGGGCACCAGCGGGGAGCCTGCACCGATTGCAGGAAACCACTGGGGTTCGGCTCCTGCGATCCTTAGCAGGGATGTTGGGTGTGGCCGAGCCCAAGGCCACTGCCCGGGGCCAAGCCCCGACCCTGAAAAAGGCAGAAGGCGGTGGCCACAGCCAAGGCCTGAGTCCCTGGTGCCGGCAGAAAACTGGTGCAGGCAGCCAGGTGAATGAAGGTTTATTGCACGAATCTTCGTGCAAACGGGCTACTAGTAATAATAATAATAATAATAATAATAACCAAAGCACAGCCCCCAGTATGTTTAGTAATTGTTCCAGGAATCTGCATTTAACAAGCTCTCTGGGCAACTTGAGTGTTATAACATAATTAGGACATGGCACTCAATAGAAGTAGAAGTAAACAACAATGATAATGCCTTTTAAAAATTATGGAAAAAACAAACATTAGCAAATACTATTTTAATAGCTTAAAAAATTAATATAAGAACAGTTGCACAGCTGTAAATGAGTGTAAATACCACTGGGCTTGCTTTTAAAAAAAATAATCAACAGAGCCTAAACTGGTTTGGCTCAGTGGATAGAGCGTCAGCCTGTGGACTGAAGGGTCCCAGGTTCGATTCCCGTCAGGGGCACGTATGTTGGTTGCAGGCACATCCCCAGTAGGGAGCGTGCAGGAGGCAGCTGGTCGATGTTTCTCTCTCATCGATGTTTCTAACTCTCTATCTCTCTCCCTTCCTCTCTGTAAAAAAATCAATAAAATATATTTAAAAATAATAATCAACAGAGATGCTTTACAAAAAAACCAAAATGTACAAACTGTGCTTTTCTAGAAGTAGACTGTGTCCTGAGATCCTCTTAAGAGAGTCTAAAGTAGAGCCTTGGGTCCTAGGGAGCTGGCAGCTGCCATCCTAGTGCGGAAGCTTAACTTCCACAAGCAGAAACTGTTGAAGCAGGTGGACTTCCTGAACTGGCAGTTCACTGACCAAAACCTGCACAAACTTCACGTGTTGTGGCCTTATTGGTTGCAGCGGCGCAAGGACTACAAGTGCTACAACCAGTTGAGCCGTCCAGTGCATGAGCTGGCCTGGCTCCTGCAAGATCTGCCCAAGTGCAACCTGTTTCACACGCATACCTTGGCCACGCTGTTGGACAAGCTGTATGATCTTGGCCTGGTGCTTATGTGCAGCTTGCTCTCTCGAGCTCTGCGATGTAGTCAAGGCCTCGTCCTTCAGCCACTGCAGCGTGCCCACTGTGCTCCTTAAGCTGCGCATGGAGTAGCACATCCAAGCTGCCCTGGCCTTCCAGGAGCTGGGCCAAGTGCCACTAGTCACCTACCCCACCTTCCTTGTCACACGTAGCGTGGAGGACTTGGCCACCTGGGTTGACTCGTCCAAGATCAAACAATGAGGAGCGTGATGATTTTGATCTGGAAACCTAGCTGTCTTTCCATCCTCCTCAAACTTCCCCCCACCCCCACCATCACGACCACTGCTGCATTTTATAGATTGGGAAGCTGAGACCATATGCTGGAGATTCTGTGAAGGCGCTTTCCCCCAAGAGTGGTCAATCAGTCCTTGGTTCTTTTTTTTTTAATTTTTATTGATTTCAGAGAGGAAGAGAGAGATAGAAGCATCAATGGTAAGAGAATCATTGATTGGTTGCCTCCTGCATGCCCCCTTCTGGGGATGAGCCCGGAAAAATGTGCCTTGACCAGGAATAGAACCATGACCTGCTGGATCATAGGTCAAGGCTCAACTACTGAACCACACAGGATGGGCCAGTCCTTGGTTCTTAAGAACTTGGCTCCTCAACTGCAGGCCACATTCATAGCCAAAGGGTATGGCCCTGTTTTCCATGAAATTTTCTTAGCACTTGGACTATTGATAAACGACTGCCTTGAAACAATGGGGAAGAGTTTTGTGCTGCACTGGGAATTGTTAGATTCTTATACCTTTAACATGGTTGTGTGAAAGCAAGAACTTTGCACCCAGACCCACCCCACCCCCCTTTCCTCTTATTATCTCATAGCAAGACAGTTTGGTTTAATTCATTTAACTCAAATTCTTGCTCCTGTTGGTGATTAAGCTGTGTAAGACCATGGAGAATTTGGTCTTAAGATTTCATAAAATGGGGTGAGACTTTTAGTGCTCAGTATCTCATCCCTTGTTTAAAGGAATGCTTTTTCAATGCCAATAAATAGTCCAATTGCTGTGTGTGTGTGTGTGTGTGTGTGTGTGTGTGTGTGTGTGTGAGAGAGAGAGAGAGAGAGAGATGTCATTGACTCTTGGCTCCTGACATCGGGCGCCATTTTGCCCCGACCCGCGGGGCAACAACACGGACACCAGAGACGAACCTAAGAGAAAGAGACAAACAAGGGACGCGGAGAATGGAGGCAAGACAAATGGGTTTCTGATCAAGCCTCAAATTTTTATTCTTACAGCAGTGCCTTATATCCAAGTCAGGGAGTGGGAGGTGGGGCGCGGGGAGTGAACTGTGGACCTATCAGTGCTTGCCAGCAGGGGCTGCAGGCAGGGGAGGGGGTATGAGGAAGTTCTAGAAGGGGAGATGTCTAGGAGGGATAGGGGCTGAGCGGATCATGTGGACTTAGATAATTTGGCTAAGGTCGTAAAGGGTGTTGACTAAAGATAAAGGATGGGGCGGTTGAAGGGCAGCTATGCGAAGAATGCTTTGTCCTCAGGCATGAGGAAGTAAGCCAATGGTGAGGACCAAGTTTCCATGAGGTTCTGTTTCATTAGCTTACTAAAATAATGTTAGAATTAATTTGTCATTGACTCTTGGCTCCTGACAGAGAGAGAGAGAGAGAGAGAGATTCCCAACTAGGATGAACCATAATCATCACCTATATTTGAATGATTTTGTGATTTTGACCTGGGAAGTGGCAATTTCATATGATTAAATCTAATACCATATCATCTGTTTTCAAAACTTTAAAAAATAGTTACAGCTTTATCTCCAATATACATACTGTCCTTAAAGAGCACAATAAAAATAGGCAGTGCTAAAAATGTAATATTCAAAGCCAGAAAACAATACATTAAAATATTTTATAGGCCCGTGTGTTTTGAGGTGTTGAGGGTGTGAATCATTTATTAACATATTGTGCTGTTTCCCCAAATTCTACTTTGACAACCTTGTATTGCTTTGAATCATCTGGTGCTTGAATATTATTTAAACACATACATTTTAACAGCTAGGAAATGAGCAAGATTCAATTCAAAACAACCTAACTAACTAAATGGCGGTTTTAAAATTAAAGAATGGTTCACATTCAGACAAGGATTTCCTTCTAACTCTGTAAAATGTGATCTAATCCCATCCATTCCTTTTCAAATACTAAAGAGGATTCCTTAAGATAGTTTTGTGGGGGAGGCAATAGCTTTTCCTCCTCCATTTTATGTTCTGGGCTGAGAACCCTCTGTAATAAAAACAAACAGATTAACAGGAAAAAAAACACAAACGGAAGTTTAATAACATGTATACCTCCTGTATACATGGAAGAGATTTAGGATAACTTACTAATTCCTGAAATGGCCTAAGCCACTACCTCAAATACCATCTCCAGGCAAAGACAAAAGATGTTAGAGTAGGGAGTCAGTTATTGGAGGCTACCAGGAAAGCACAGTAACCAAGGGTATGGTTGTTATATTTAAGTCCTTGCCTTCTCAATGTATAACAGTTCTTAGAAATTTAGTCATTCTTCTCTTCCAGGTACAGAGAAAAAGACACCCTTATAAATGGAGATTTTCCTTATAAATTAAATGTCTCTTACAAAAAAGGTAACTTCTCAGTTTTCGGAGCTTCTCCTATGTCTGCTGTTCCTTAAAACTAGTCAGCTTAAAATTATCCTTATGTCAAAGAGGCATATTTTGGGTAGCAAATTCTGCTCCCCATCAGTTTCTTCCCTTTTTCCTTCACAGGCACATGCAAACAATCTATTCTTAAGGAACTACCACATCTCAGCCATTCTACTTTGAACATCTGCATTGTTGAACCCCAACTAATTCCATGTGGACTCAGGTAAGCACAGTTTCCTCCTGGGAGCTAAGTTTTCCTCTCTGCTATCTTATTCAATCAGATAGTGGCTTCCTTGCTGACATAATTTTGTGAATCCTCATTCCCTGGTGTCAGCTGTTGAGGAAAGGTCAAACTCCCTTTATATAGTGCTATTTATGCCCTTCATTCATCCCCCTCCCTTCCACACACAGGCACAACTGTTTACTCAGCTGTCAGCCAACACTAGGGCTTGTATCTGTAGTTACCATCCATTTCCTGGATAGTTCAAAATGCCCAGCTCTCTCTCCTCTACAGATAACTCAGTAAAGTTGTGAAGAGCTTACATAGGAATCTTGTATTTCTGGTTGTAAGCTTGAGAAAAGATTTGACTTATTGGGGTAAAAATGGGAAGCATAAAAATGGTAGAATCAGTTAGACCTTGATTGCTCATGAATATTCACTAAATGCAAAGTGTACAGACTTGTCTCCTGCTACATAGTATAATCTTTACCCGTATTTTAGAAATGTTTACTACATTATTGTAATTGAACCCAAGTTTTTAAAATTTATTTTCATTGTTGAAAGTATTACAGATGTTCCCCCCTTTTCCCCATTGAAGCATAATACACAGTAAGACCAATCACTATAGCACTGAGTATGAAACAAGGAAAACGTTTATTTCAAGAGGCAGCTCAATGAGGAGACAGGGAAAAAGCTCGAATCTGCCTTTCCTATCCAATTTGAGGTAGGTTTTTAAAAGGTTAGGGAAGAACAGGTATGGGAAAGCACTGGTGGGGCGAGTTTTAATTGAAGGGCCTTGGAGCTTGGCCATTTATAATGGCCCTCAGCACCAGATCTTCCTGGACAATGGACTCTTCGCCTCTGAAAGAGGTTCTGGTGTTTAAGTTCCTATTATGTCCTTTGGTTCTGTGAGGGTTGAGGGGCAAGATTTTGGTTCCGTGTAGAGCTGAAAATCAAAGATCTTTCCTCTGCACGTGCTTCGGCTGCATGACTTGGTCTATTTTGGTCTGTTGTCTCTGAAAAACAACTCAGTATCCTGTTAGAAACCAGATAGGACCATTTTGAGCTGGTTCTGTGAATACATTATAAGGTTGCTATGTTCATACTGGTTTTACAGATGAATCTGGGGTTTAAAATGCTAAATACCAAATGGATGTAAAGAATCATTTTTGAGGTTATTGACTTGGACTGTGATAATGGTATTACAGATACACACATATGCCCAAACTTATCAAACTGAATGTTTTTAAAACATGCATTTTAGTTTATGCCAATTATGCCTCATTAAAGCTGTAAAAAGAATGGAATGCTACATAATATGTTCAAGATAGCACAGACAGAAAACAGTGCCTCTATGTTCTTTCTTTGGTGTCCTACTCATCACACCCGGCAGCAGAGCAGTGGGGGAGGAAGGCATGGCTGGCTGGAATGAAAGGGGATGGAATGAAAAGAGATGGAGTGAAAAGGTGTTTTGGTTTTCCCCAGAATATTAGCACCTTCTCCTGATGTGCAAACCAACTTGAGAAAATGAAGCTCAAACTGTGGTACTTGGATCCCAAGTTGCCCAGGTTGATCTGCTCTGTCATTTGTTTGTGGGGATAGAGATGCTGGCAGCATTGGCAGGGTAACCCCCAATGAGGTGTCTTTTAAAAGAGAAAATTCTGTGCCACAGCCTCAGACCACACCTCTAGTACAGAGGCAGCTGTTAGTCAAAGGAGACTGGGATGGCCATCAGCCGTGGATAGAGAAATGTGCAAACTCAAACCAGCTGAGCTGTCACCTCTGTTCTGGCTCAGGCTGTGAGGGTCTCATCACAGGCCTAACCCTGTAGCACATGTAGTAGATGCTCAATAATTATTTTGGGAACAAATGATGGAATGACTCACCAATTCTAAAAAAATTAAGCCCAGTGGATCTTTTACTACTAGATTTATATTGTAAAGTTTCAATGCAATAGATGGGGTGCAATATTTATTTAGGAAAAAGGTAGAGATGAATATCCAAACTAAAGTGTGGAGATGATGTAAAGATTCCAATTCTCTATGCTTCCCCTATGAGCTGAAGTCACATCATTTACATCATAATCAGCTTTTCTCTGCAAAGGCACTTTGCAGTAACCCCCCGGCTTTATTAGGGGCAGATTTGTCTGCATTAGCTTACAAAATAACATCACCGTAGCTTTCAGCTTGCTCTGCTTGTTTTCACACAAAACTCAGCTCATCATAAATTCTCTAAAGAAATAATACTCCTATTTTTGTAAATATTGATAATTAGTTATAGTTCACTATTTTATTGAGGAATAATGGAAGCTCCTGATACTAGCCACATTATACATTATAGGACATGAATCAAGTAAACCATGAGGTGTGCCAATATAATTTCAAAGTTTGTAAGAAAATGTTTATATATTATCCCACTTTAAAACTGTTAAGTCAGCCCTAGCCGGTTTGGCTCAGTGGATGGAGCATCAGCTTGTGGACTGAAGGGTCCCAGGTTCGATTCTGGTCAGGGGCATGTGCCTTGGTTGCGGGCACATCCCCCGTGGGGGGTGTGCAGGAGGCAGCTGATCGATGTTTCTCATCGATGTTTCTGGCTCTCTATCCCTCTCCCTTCCTCTCTGTAAAAAGATCAGTAAAATATATTTTTAAAAAAACAAACCTGTTAAGTCATGTCCAGCCAATATGGCTCAGGGATTAAGCATCGACCTATGAACCAGGAGGTCATGGTTCCATTCCCGGTCAGGGCACATGCCTGGGTTGTGGGCTCAATCTCCAGTGTGGGGTGTGCAGTTGGCAGCCGATCAATGATTTTCTCTCATCATTGATGTTTCTATCTCTCTCTCTCCTTTCTTTCTGAAATCAATAACTATATGTATATAAAACAAACTGTTAGCTCAAGTGAAAATAGGAATCATTTTATTTCTTAATGATGGAGACTTAGAGAAATTGAAATGTTAGCTATTTCTTTTCAGCAATTGGCCCAAGTTTTCCCTAGTCAGTTCTGTAGGTCACACCATATTTGTTTGATAGGTAATATAAATTCACTGGGTTTGGAGATTTAAGCTGTTAACTTTCCAAACTTCTCTCTTAGCAGACGAGTTCAATCAGTATAAAGAACACAATGAGGCGTGGAATTATGTTGCATTATGCAGCAAAGTAATTTATTCCTTGAAACACCTAAAAACTAACAAATACATTTCTGAGGCACAAGAACATGCATTCCATACTGTAGGCTAAGATTAATTTAGCATGACCAATAAAGTTTCAAAATCATATTGGAAAAGTGTGCCTGTTTTAGATGGCTTGGATGTAAATATTTGATGTTATGAGGGAATGGAGACTACTATGCAGAAAGTAGCAAAATGGGGCAGAAATCAAGGATTTCATCATGAAGAACTCATTACTATGAAATTATCGGCCCTCTTTCCTTCTTTTCCAAATTGGGGAGATTTTGCCATTTCATGTTTTGTTTTGTTTTTTTAATTTAAAAATGTTCTTTTGGTACAGAATGTCTTTTGATTGCAAAACAAACAAACAAACTAAAAGCTAATTGGATTGTAAAAAATTATCAAATTGCCTCTAGAATTCCTTTTAAGAAAAACTTTAACTCCTCTTTTTTTTTTTTACTGGTTGTCTCTGTTGAATAATAACAATATTAGGCTTCTTGCTATTTTTCCTTTGCCATTTTTGTGCAGTGAGATTCTTTCCAACTTAATCCTCTCTCACCTGTAATTAACAGTGGATAGCAATATCTTGACTCTCTCTCTTTTGCATAAGCAAAATTATGTGATTAGCAATTTGCATTTAATAATCCATTTAGGAAAATGAGGCATGTAAAAGAATTTGGTTTATTGTCCTGCAAGGTTTCCCTATGCTAATCCTCTTACCCCTTACCAAAGGGGGAAAGTATGGCAAAGATAATAATACGTTTTATAGAGAAGGAGCCAGAATGTGTACTGTGGAATGCAGTTTTAGGCCATAAGTAAACCATATTTGCACAGATGAAGCCATTAGAATGAGGAGGGAGGAGGGAAGGGAAAGGCGACCAGAATCCGCTTTGAAAGGATTGAAAATGAACTCTGGTGCTCTGAGTGTGCTTAATATAGCATCCTCCCTATAGGAGTCCCCATGGGGTGGATGAGGATGTGCCATAGGAAGCAGATTACACTGCATGTGATGCTGGTTAGAGAGTAAGCTAAGAAAGAGGTCATTACAGCTGAGGATGAGGAGAAGACAACAACTGGAAATATGCAAATGCACAGACAGCATGCCAAGGCAGATTCCCCAGGCCACTGCAGCTTCCCCACAGGCCACTGCAGGCTCCCCACAGGCCCCTGCAGCTTCCCCACAGGCCAAGGCAGATTCCCTAGAGGCCATGACACAGGGCTTCAAGAAACTCATCCCAAATGGAGCCTTTCAGGACATGACCTGAAGCCTAGTCTTAGATCCAAACAAGTTGCCACAGTTCTATCTTTTCCCCTGGAATTACTTCCACTGCATTAAGACAGGATCTCACTAGACAAAGGCTGCTATTAAGTGGGCATTCTAGCCTCTTGCTGGACAGCTGATTTTGTTTCTCACCACGTATTTCAGTTGGCAGGTCCAGCAAACAACTCTGTTAGAGAGGCCTGCCTGTCGGATTTATGAGGAAGCCTTCTGGGTTTTGCCCCTTCACCTTTCAACATCAAGTAAATCATGCCTGTCTAGACGGAGGAGCGCCACTTCAAACTGCTAAGAGGCTGTGTCTGCCATACTGTGAAGGGATCATGAGGAATTCTCCAGTTATAGTGAAATGAGCCCCACTAGCAGCATCAGACTTTTTAAAGGGAGGATCTGTTTCCTGTCCCGGGGAGAATTCTCAAAATGATGTCAGTTCACCTTCTGCTCTGGTGTCCTTATTTCACCTGACCGTCCCAGGAGTGTGCCTCTGGCTCCCTCTTCTACAAACTAGAGTCCATGGTTTTGTTCCCACCCAGTATTTTTCACAACATTTGAATATTAACACGTCTTACAACGTGTTTGGTTAGCACACAGCTTAGGAATTCATAGCATCATTCATGTTTAAAAGTGTAATGTGGGTCTCTTTAAGATTATAAATCTTTTTATTTGACTTTCACTTCCTAGCAGAAAATACCATATTTTCCGGCATATAAGATGACTTTTTAACCCAGGAAAATCTTCTATACGCTCAGTCGTCTTATACACCGGAAAATATGGTAATTAAGTCTGTTAAAATGAGAATCAGGGGGGCAGGTGAAATAGGTGAAGGGGAATAAGAGGTAAAAACTTTCAGTTAAAAAATAGTCACAGGGATGTAAAGTATAATATCTACACTAATAAAAGAGTAACATGCAAATTGACTGTACCTTCCCAATGCCCACCAGCCAATCAGGAGTGAATATGCAAATTAACCCAAAAAGGTGTCTGGTTAATTTGCATTTGCAGGCGCTGAGCGGCCGGGGGCGGGGTAGGACACTTGTGTCTTGGTAGTTAGGAACACCATAAAGGAGCAGATAGCCTGTGCATTTCACACTGCCCCAGCTGCTCCGGGCCCCTGGGCACTGTGGGAAGGTGGAAAGGCGGCTCTGGGCTGGAGTAAAAAGGCGGCTCAAGTATGAAAATTATAAATATAGTATATGTATGAGATACTTGTATATGTTTTATAAACTGAGTGGCCAGATTATTATGATAGCTGAATGCATAATAATCTGGCCACTCAGTGTATCCTATATAACAGTGGTTCTCAACCTTTCTAATGCCACAACCCTTTAATACAGTTCCTCATGTTGTAGTGACCCCCAACCATAAAATTATTTTTGTTGCTACTTCATAACTGTAATTTTGCTACTGTTAATGAATCATAATGTAAATATCTGTGTTTTCCGATGGTCTTAGGCTCTACAGCAGTGGTTCTCAACCTGAGGGTCGCGACCCACAGGTTGAGAACCGCTATCAGGGTCGCCTAAGACCATCGGAAAACACAGATATTTACATTACAATTCATAACAGTAGCAAAATTACAGTTATGAAGTAGCAACAAAAATAATTTTATGGTTGGAGGTCACCACAACATGAGGAATTGTATTAAAGGGTCATGGAATTAGAAAGGTTGAGAATCACTGCTATATAATAAAAGGCTAATATGCAAATTGTCCCCTCGACCAGGAGTTCAACCAGCAGGCAGGCCGGCCAACCGCCCATGTCCCCTCCCCCTGGCCAGGCTGGCCGGACCCCACCCATGCATGAATTCATGCACCAGGCCCCTCTAATATATATATACTGAGTGGCCAGATTATTATGCATTCAGAGATCATAATAATCTGGCCACTCAGTGTATATGTAATATATTTAGTATATATACATGTATCCACATATAATATGTATCTATGGAAGCCCCACTATGTGAAATACCATTTGTTAGGCATCCTAGATAAAATTAAAACTCAAGATGAAGGCTTTCTCTTTCTTAGAGGAGTTAAAATTTTATCTGAAAATGTGCATAAACACTAAAATTGAGAATTATATGACAGGACAGTGTGAATGATAACAGTAATCATTAATAAAGTAGTACACATTTTTCATTATAAGTTGTCTTTTCTTATTCATATATCCATTGTAATATTGCCAACAGACTACACTTTCTTAAGGAGTGCAATGACCATGAATATTTTGCAAGTTCTCATTTTATTTAACAAGAAAAAAAGCAAATCAAAATAAAGACATCTTTGGTGCCTTGCAAATTGGTGTAAAATCTCTCCAGTAAGCCCATCATTCAAGAAAGCACAGGCTATCTGCTCCTTTATGGTGTTCCTAACTACCAAGACAAGTCCCAATGTTTATTCTTAAAGGTCCGAACATACAAAGGATCATAAAAAGGATCATAAGGCAAATCCTTAAAGGGAAATTTAGTGTGTGGATCCCCATAAACTCTTATGTGTAGATAACTAGCATGAGGAGAGAGGAAAATGTTCCTTGGTGTAGTCCTTACATTCTAGGGAAAGCAAGGAGCCACATGACTGGGGACTTGGACTTAGAAGGAAGGGGCCACCAGTGAGGGGCCAAGTAGTCCAGAGTGTTCTGATTTTATGGGTTTCTCTGAGATGGTGTGTCTAGCGTGGCAGTCAAGCGAGGAGACTGTCCTCAGTCGGGATTCTGATTTGTGGTGCAGTGACTGGCAGGAGGAAGCACAAATGGAGCTGCAAGAGGTATTCTTGTAACCCCTGTGTGCCTCATCCTCAGGAATAGAAGGTGAGGCTTCCCAAAGGAGATGATGCTATCATTAGATAAATTATGAGAAAGGGAAAGTGAAAGAGGATGATACTGTTAAGTGTGTGTATGATGCACAACATGTGTAGGAAGCCATTTTTTTCCTAAATAGAGTTATTTTAAAAACCATCCTACCTAATAAAATGGTAATATGCAAATTGACTGCACCTTCACTACGCCCAAGCCATGCTCACCAGCCAAAGCCACACCCACCAGCCAATCAGGGCAAATATGCAAATTACCCAACAAAGATGGCGGTTAATTTGAATACACTGAGGGAGGGAGGAGTGAAGAGTGAAGACTGAAGACAACTTCGAAGGAAGAGGGAGGAAAAGCGGAAAGCAAGGTGGCTGCCAGAGGGAAAGCCCAGGCGAGGCGGGGCGGAGCGGGCGGAACGGGCGGGGCGGAGCGGGGCGGGGCGGGCGGTAGCAGTGAGCGGGTGCAGGTGCAGTGGCCGCAAAGGTGGCGGCAGCAGCAGGGCACGCGGCCGCAGCGGCCACTTGCAGGATTCTTCCTGCAAATGGGCTACTAGTTAAACATAAAAACAGGATTTTCAAGATTTTTTCCAGAAGAAAACCTGCTTTTCACTTCAGTAAAGGGGAAAGAATTACCATGGAGTGGGGGAGTGGGGAAGGGAGCATCATGTCTGTACACAACCTGGAAGGGCACTGAGGGAAAGGAAGGGAGAATTGGCCCTGCTCTGAGTGTGGTCACCATAGGAAAGGCCCCAAACCATTAGGTGGAATGCAGGGTGGCTGTGGTCATGTCTCCTGGAGTAAACTGATCTGCCTTAAGGAGTGAACAGTGATCATAAATAGCCATTGGAAGGAGTTTATATCACAGAAAAAAAAGAACAAGTTCTATTCCTGTATTCTTTCAGGTGATTGATTTTTTATGTGATATTTACTGAAAATTAGCAGGGAATATTGGTCATTTAACCCCCTGAAACATAGTATGAAATTTACCCACAATATATATATATTTTTCTAGCTATTAAAGCATATGAAATCTTTAATCCTATATAATAAAAGCCTAATATGCTAAGTGTCTGGTTGTCCAGTCATCTGTTCAACCAATCAAAGCGTAATATGTTAATGATATGCTAAGGCTGCTCAACCACTCGCTATGATGTGCACTGACCACCAGGGGACAGACAGTTGACCAGTCAACCAGTCACTATGACGTACACTGACCACCAGGGGGCAGACGCTCTGACTGGTAGGTTAACTTACTGCTGGGGTCTGGCCAATCGAGACTGAACAAGATGGGCTGGACATGCCCTGGAGCTCTCCCGTGGTCCCTCCCTGGCTGGCCAACCTCCCGTGTCCCTCTCCAGCCCCAATCATGTACCAGTGAGGTCCCTCAGCCTGGCCTGCACCCTCTCGCAATTCGGGACCCCGTGGGGGATGTCAGAGAACTGGTTTTGGCCCGATCCTGCAGGCATAAAAGGCTAATATGCAAATTGACTGAACAGCGGAATGACCAGTTGCTATGACATGCACTGACCACTAGAGGGCAAACGCTCAATGCAGGAGCTGCCCCCTCGTGGTCAGTGTGCTCCCACAGCGGGAGCACTGCTCAGCCAGAAGCTGGGCTCTCAACTGGTGAGCACAGCAACGATGGTGGGAGCCTCTCCCGCCTCCATGGCAGCACTAAGGATGTCTGCAGCCCAGGGCTTTTGTTTGCTAGACGTTTTTTTTTTTTTACTGCTTCAATTTCCTCCATAGTTATCTTCCAATTCAGGTTTTATGATTCTTCCTGATTGAGTTTTGGAAGATTGTATTTTTCTAGGAATATGTCCATTTGGTCTAAGTTGTCCAGTTGTTGGAATAGAGTTGTTCATAGTATTTTTTACAATCCTTTGTATGTGTGTGGGGTTGGTTGTTACTTCACCTCTTTCATTTATGATTTTGTTTATTTGGGTCCTCTCTCTTTGTTTCTTGGTGAGTCTGACTAGAGGTTCATCAATCTTGTTTTTCCTTTCAAAGAACCAGCTCTTGGTTTTATTGATCTTTTGTATTTTTTTTGTCTCTATGTCATTTATTTTTGCTCTGGGCTTTATTAATTCCTTCCTTCTGCTCACTCTGGGCTTTTTTTATTGCTCTTTTTCTAATTCTTTAAGTTGCAGGGTTAGATAATTACCATATTTCTTGTTGTTTTTTTGAAGTAGTCCTGTAGAGCTATGAACTTTCCTCTCAGGATTCCTTTCACTGTGTCCCATAGATTTTGGATTATTGTGTTTTTATTGTTACTTATTTCCATGATGCTTTTTATTTCTTCTTTGATCTCTTTAGTAACCGAATAATTGTCTCAAATATATTTTATTGATTTTTTTTGCAGAGATGAAGGGAGAGGGATAGAGAGTTAGAAACATCGATGAGACAGAAACATCGATCAGCTGCCTCCTGCACACCCCCCACTGGGGATGTGTCCGCAACCAAGGTACATGCCCTTGACCAGAATCGAACCTGGGACCCTTGAGTCCACAGGCTGATGCTCTATCCACTGAGCCAAACTGGTTAGAGCCCCAATCATTTTTAAATAGCATGCTATTTAGTCTCCAAGTGCTTGATTTTTTTCATTGTTTTTATTGTAGTTGATTTCTTTTTATTTTATTTTTATTTATTATTATTATTTTTAACAAGGCCAGTTTTTTATTAAGGTATTATATGTGTACATATCTTACCATTGCCCCCCCACCCCACTCCCATACATGCCCTCACCCCCCAGAGTTTTGCATCCATTGGTTATGCTTATTTGCATGCATACAAGTCTTTCAGTTGATCTCTTATCTCCCCCACCTCTCCCTATTCTTCCCACTGTAATTTGACAGTCTGTTTGATGCTTTAGTGTCTCTGTATCTACCTTTTTGTTCATCAGTTTATAATGTTCTTTATTATCCATAAATGAGTGAGATCATGTGGTATTTTTCTTTCATGGACTGGCTTATTTCACTTAGCATAATGTTCTCCAATTCTATCCAGGTTGCTGCAAATGGTAAAAAGTCCTTCTTTTTATGGGAGCATCGTATTCCATTGTGTACATGTACCATAGTTTTCTGATCCAGTCATCTGCTGATGGGCACCTAGGCTGTTTCCAAATCTTAGCTATTGTAAATTGTGTTGCTATGAACATAGGGGTGCATATATCCTTTCTGATTGGTATTTCTAGTTTCTTGGGATATATTCCTAGGAGTGGGATTACTGGGTCAAATGGGAGTTGGATTTTCAGTTTTTTGAGGAAACTCCATATTGTTCTCCACAGTGGCTGCCCCAGTCTGCATAATCACCAGCAGTGCATGATTGTTCCTTTTTCTCCGCAACCTCGCCAACACTTGTCGTTTGTTGATTTGTTGATGATAGCCATTCTGACAGGTGTGAGATGGTACTGCATTGTCATTTTGATTTGCATCTCTCGGATAATTAGTGACTTTGAGCATGTTTTCATGTGTCTCTTGGCCTTCCTTCTGTCTTATTTTCAAAAGATTCTATTTAGGTCCTTTGCCCAATTTTTTATTGAATCATTTATCTTCCTTTTATTAAGTTACATAAGCTGCATGTAGATGTTGGAGATTAAACCTTTATCAGTGATGGCATTTGCAAATATGTTCTCCCATAGAGTGGGCTTTCTTGTTGTTTTCTTGATGTTTTATTTGCTGTAAAAAAGCTTTTTATTTTGATGTAGTCCCATTTGTTTATTTTCTCTTTAGCTTCCATTGCCCTAGGGGCAGTGTCAGTGAAGAAGTTCTTTTGGCATATGTCTGAGATTTTGCTGCCTGTGGATTCCTCTAGTATTTTAATGGTTTCCTGTCTTATGTTTAAGTCCTGTATCCATTTTGAGTTTATTTTGGTGTATGGTGTAAGTTGGTGATCTAGTGTCATTTTTTTGCACGTATCTGTCCAATTTTCCCAACACCGTTTATTGAAGAGACTGTCTTGGACTCCATTGTATGTTCATGGCTCCTTTGTCAAATGAACTGAAACCTATCCTCCTCAGACTATTCCAAAAAATGCAAGAGGAAGGAACACTTCCAAGCTTCTTCTATGAAGCCCACATCACCCTAATACCAAAACCAGATAATGACAACACAATGAAAGAGAATTACAGGCCAATATCCCCCATGAACATAGATGCCAAAATCCTCAACAAAATTCTAGCAAATCGGCTCCAGCAGTACATCAGGAAGATCATACACCATGACCAAGTAGGATTTATCCCAGGAATGCAAGGATGGTACAATATCCGCAAGTCAATAAACGTGATACACCACATAAACAAACTGAAAGATAAAAATCACATAGTCATATCAATTGATACAGAAAAAGCATTTGACAAAATCCAACACCCTTTCTTGATAAAAATTCTCAGCAAGGTGGGAATAGAAGGATCATACCTCAACACAATAAAAGCTATGTATGATAAACCCACAGCAAATATCATACTCAATGGGCAAAAACTAAAACCATTTCCCCTAAGAACAGGAACAAGACAGGGATGCCCACTCTCACCACTCCTTTTTGACATAGTACTGGAAGTATTAGCCATTGCAATTACACAAGAAGAAGAAATAAAAGGTATCCAAATTGGAAAAGAAGAAGTAAAGTTGTCCTTATTTGCAGATGACATGATATTGTACATAAAAAATCCGAAAGACTCCATCAAAAAACTAATAGACTTAATAAATGAATTCGGCAATGTAGCAGGATACAAAATTAACGCCAAGAAATCTATGGGATTTCTATACACCAATAGTGAACTAACAGAAAGAGAGACTAAAAAAGCCATTTACCATCACATCAAAAAAATTAAGATACCTAGGAATAAACTTAACTAAGGGGGTTAAAGACCTATACACGGAAAACTACAGGACACTGAAAAAAGAGATAGAGGAAGACATAAACAGATGGAAGAACATACCATGTTCATGGATTGGTAGAATCAACATCATTAAAATGTCCATACTACCCAAAGCAATCTACAGATGCAATGCACTCCCCATTAAAATACCAACAGCATATTTCACAGACCTAGAAAGAACTCTCCAAAAATTCATCTGGAATAAAAAAAGACCCTGAATAGCTACAGCAATCCTGAGAAAGAAGAATAAAGTAGGAGGGATCTCAATACCAGATTTCAAGCTGTATTACAAAGCCACTGTTCTCAAAACAGCATGGTACTGGCACAAGAACAGACATATAGATTATTGTAGTTGATTTCTAATTGTATGTCATTGTGACCTGAGAAGATGCTTGATATGATTTCTTTCTTCTTGAATTTGAAGAGGCTTTGCCTGTGTCCCAAAATGTGGTCTATCATTGAAAATATACCATGTTAACTTGAGAAGAATATGTAATATGTTGCTTTGAGATTAAATGTTCTGAAGATGTTAATTAATTCCATTGGATCCAGTGATTCATTTAGCATTGCTGTTTCTTTGCTCATTTTTTGTTTAGAGGGTTTATCCAGTGGTGCCAATGGGGTATTAAGGCCCCCTACCATGATTGTATTGCTGTCTATCTCTCCCTTGATATCTTCCAGAAGTTTTTTTATGCATTTGGGTGCTCCTGTATTGGGTGCATATATGTTTACCAGAGTTATATCCTCTTGTTGAATTGTTCCCTTTAGTATTATGAAGTGGCCCTCCTTATCTCTTGTTATGTCCTTCACTTTAATGTCTATTTAGTCAGATATAAGTATTGCTACCCCAGTTTTTCTTTTTTCATTTCCATTTGCCTGAAATTTTTTCTCCCATCCCTTCACTATCAGTCTGTGTGAGTCCTTTGTTCTGAGGTGTCTCTCTTGTAGACAGCAATATATGTGTCATGTTTTATTATCCATTCAGCTACCCTATGTCTTTTGGAGCATTTAGTCCATTTACATTTAAGGTTATTATTGACTAGTGACCCACTGCACAGATTCATGCACATTGAAAGGAAATTAATTAGAAGGTGGTTGGCATGGCAGGACTGGGCGAGACAGGCCAGACATGCCCTGGAGCCAACCTCCTGCAGTCACTCAGTGTCTGCGGAGTGATCGGGGTCCCTCCAGCAGGTGGGGTCCCTTGGCCTGGTCTGCGGGGATTGGGTCGAAACCGGCTGTAAAATATCACCCGAGGGGTCCCGAAGTGTGAGAAGGCACTCTACAAAATTGCTGTTGTAGAGGGGGTGGAACGCAAATTCAAGTGTGCAGTAAACCAGATCCAGGGCCTACAGTGCCCCAGCAACAACATAACCCACGGCTGAAGTTGGAGTCATGCGGCCCCATGAGGAATTGGGCTTCCTTCCCTATCGTTTTGGGGTGTGTCACCCAAGAACCACCACTGCCAAGTTATTATAGCTTGGCAGCTCCTGCATTGAGTGTCTGCCTCTTGGTGGTCAGTGTGTGTCATAGGGACAAGTTGGATGGAGGGAATGGCACTTAGCATATTAGCCTTTTATAAATATAGATAGGTACTTGTTTGTAGCCATTTTTACTTTTTATGCCTGTGTTCCTTCTTCCCTTTCTACTTCTTCTTTTTACAACAGTCCCTTTAGCATTTCTTGCATTGCTGGCTTGGTGGTAATGAATTCCCTTAGCCTTTTTTTGTCTGTGAAGCTCCTGATTTCCCCTTCAATTCTGAATGATAGCTTTTTTTGGGTATAGTATTCTTGGGTTCAGTCCTTGTTTTGCATCACTTTGTATACTTCATTCCATTCCCTTCTGGCCCAGTGTGTTTCTGTTGAAAAATAAGTTGGTAGTCTAATGGGAGATCCCTTGTAGATAACTTTCTGTCTTTCTCTGGCAGCCTTTAAGATTCTTACTTTGTTGTTGATATTTGCCAATTTAATTATGAAATGTCTTGGTGTTGGTCTTTTTGGGTTCATCTTGTTTGGGACTCTGTGTTTCTTGGACTTGTGTGACATTTTTTATTCCCAAAATCAGGGAATTTTTCTGTCATTATTTCTTCAAACAGGTTTTCTATTCCTTGCTCAGCTTCCTCTCCTTCTGGCCCCCCTATTATATGAATGTTGTTTCATTTCACGTTGTCCCAAAGCTCCCTTAGGCTCTCCTCCTGCTTTTTAAGTTTTATTTTCCAGTTGCTGCTCTGCTTGGGTGTTTTTTTCTACCCTGTCTTCTAATTCACTGATGCGGTCTCAGCTTCTTCTAGTCTACTGTTGAAGCCTTTCATTGTTTTCTTTATCCAGCTATGTCATTCTTCATTTCCTCTTTGTTTCTTTTCATGTTGGTGAAATTCTCATTCAGCTCCTTATAATTTCATTGAGTTGTGTGCATTTGTTATTCAGATATTTGAGCATCTTTATAACCATTACTCTGAATTCTTTCTCTGACAAATTATTTGCCTCCATTTTATTTCATTTCTTTTCTGGTGATTCCTCTTTTTCTTTCCTTTGAGGATTGTTTTGTTATCTCCCCATTTTTGCTGTAACGTTTTAATTGTTTCTATGTCTTAGATCCAACTGTTTGCTACCCTGGTTCTTTTGGGCATGGTCTTATGTAGTTGATGATTTTTGGGACCCAGTGGTGCAGTCTCTCAGATCTCCTGAGCTTAGTTTTCTAGTGGAGCCCCCCTACTTGAGCTATTTGGGTTCTCTGATGTAGTTGTGTCATGAATGTTAGTTTCTCATTCTTGGGTGAAGTCTCCTCACAGGTTGTCTGACGATGTGACTCACCCCCAGCTTCGTCATTCAAGCTGTTGTGGATGTGCTTATGGTTCCAGCTCTTGTGGAAAGGGTTGCCTAAGGTCTCACTAGCATGCACTCCCTGTGAGATCCCAGAGTCCACGGCCTGGGAAAAAGTGGTCTTGAGGCCTGAGGCTCAGGTAGTGTGACTGTGGCCAGTGTTGTGTGACTCTTGCTGTGGTAACATCACTCTGGAAATCACTGTGAAGTTCCCGGAGCCCATGACAGAGGGAAGCAGCTGTCCCCTAGTCTGTGGATACGGCAGTAGAACTCTGGCCAGGGTGATTTCACTCTGCCAATGTTGAGGGGGTCCAGGAGCCAATGGCTATAGATGTGCAAATCTTGGAGTATGTGGCTGAAACTGTGCAAATTGTCTGGGTATGCGAGCCCTCAGTAGCTCACTGCGGTGTCCAGACACTGGCCGCCAGGAAGGAGGGAGTTGCAGTTTCTGATAAGGGAGCTGCGCGCCCTTGGAGGTGGACATCCTGGGGTCTGCAGGTCTGTGGGTAAGGCAGCATGACTTTGGCTGGAGTAGCTTTTGGATCCTAGGCAGTGTCCAAGGCCAGTCTGGGTGGTGCTAAGGCTTAGATTCCTAGTGGAGGCTGCTCTCTCCTTTAAGATGGTGTGGGCTCCATGCCCAAGCCCCACAGCCCGGGGAGTGCCCGCAGCTGTGGCAGGTTCTTCCC
This sequence comes from Cnephaeus nilssonii, assembly GCF_951640355.1. Lineage (NCBI taxonomy): Eukaryota > Metazoa > Chordata > Mammalia > Chiroptera > Vespertilionidae > Cnephaeus > Cnephaeus nilssonii. The sequence continues at coordinate 24,898,872 of NC_137071.1, forward strand.
ATCCAGGAGAGCCTGGTCTGCCAGTCAGTGATACTCCTGCAGGATCTAACTGTCCCTCACTCACACATGCACACACCACACATATCCACACACATCCCTTTCACTCCCTCACTCACTCACACCCTCTCCCTCACCACCGTTCTGCCAGCTGCCATCTTGCAAATCCTCTGATGCCAATTTTTAATCATATTTACCCCATCCATCTCATTAATAGTTAGGTTCAGCCCTAGTCTGTTTGGCTCAGTGGATAGAGCATTGGCCTGCAGATTGAAGGGTCCCAGGTTTGATTCTGGTCAAGGGCACATGCCTGGGTTGTGGGCTTGATCCCCAGTAGGGGGTGTGCAGGAGGCAGCTGATCAATGATTCTCTTTCATCATTAATGTTTCTATCTCTCTCTCCCTCTCTGAAATAAATAAAAATATATTTTTAAAAATAGGTTAATCAGTTTGTTTTGCAAATTTTAACAATCACTGTTTCTCATTGCATGATTCCTTGAAAACTAGTTTTTCATATATTTTGACAATTGTTTTAGTTGTTTTATGTGAAAGGGTAAATTCAGTCCTTCTTAATATCTTAGCTGGAAGCGTAAGTATGGTGCCATTTAAAAAAAGATCATCCTTTTCCTCCTTCATATCACCAAATGTCAGGCTTGTCAGTTCTCTGGTATCTCCGCTCCTTTCTAAAGCCCTTAATTAAGTCTGAGTTCAAGCCACTTACAAGAGAGCAGCATCTTACTCACTGACTCTTCCACCATGTATATATCCCTGCCTTTAACAATATGGCCCCAATCAGCCATTCTAGCCCTTATGTATTACAACAGTCACAATGGAAGTAGTGATCATGGAAGATATACTTTGGGGTAAAGAAATTTCTTTCAGAAATTTGGATTGGTTCTATTTATGAAAAGCCAGCTGGAAAGTTGAGGAAATAGTATGAAGAATTCAAGCCAAGAAAATACCAGAGCCTCTATTCACTGAGTGTTTTAGATAAATAGTCTTTGAATTTGATATGTGTGGAATCGCCTACATGCTCCATTTGTGCTCACTGTGGGAACAGACCAAGCCTCAAGTTCTCCTGATGTCTATGTTTCTATCACAGTGCTTACCGAACATAATGTCTCTACTTATTTTTATTTTTTTCCTCAGATTTACATAACATAAGCTTAAGATTGGGGAATGAAGTGAGGAAGAGCAAAATATGTAATTTTATATGAGTAACAGCACTTAAAATAAAATAATCCCAGGGCATTAACTTGCATATGAAACTGGAATCTACAACTTGCTAAGACAAACATATACCAGTTCCTAGTTGACTATGTATTTCTTAAGCATATGTTATAGAAGTGGCTTTTTTTCTTGGTTAAACTCACATTTATTCTCAGCATGCCTAATTCTGTGACAAGCAGGCTTAAGCCCTGGTTGTTCTGGCTGTCAAGAGCAGCAGGTTCAGACAGCTGCCTGTGGCTCTACCTCTTGGACTCCACTTGTGTACACCTTGATGGTGTCATGATACCGGCCTTCAGGGGGCTGGAAGTTGGAGAGCAGTGTGTGTAATTTGACCCTTCTCTCTCAAAGGGGAATGACTGGAGTCCTGCTTTATGGCTTCCACTTAGAGCTCCTGGGACAGGAGTTGTAGTTCCTGCAGAGCTTCCTGCTGGGCCTCAAGCATGGACTTGATGGCTTTCCTCTCCATTTCATTCTGTCCCTGCTTGTACAGGGACCACTTCTTTAGAAGCAAAACTCTCCACTCAACCTCCTCAAAGGAGAGCTCTACCTGAGGTCGATGTCTCACTTTGTTTAATAACCACCAGGTATAATAAAATCTTCAATGGGAATTAGGTCCTGGCCAGCCTTTTCTAGTCATCTGTTTCTCTTTTTCAATGGTCCATAGCAGCTTGGTCTTTTTTAGGATCTACCTTCTTCTCCTTTTGAAGAGGTTCTGCTCTAATGGAAATGAGTTTCCAAAAAGACAACAATGAAGCTTGCTGGTAGGTGTTTCTAATCTGTGTCTGCCAAGGTCCCAGAAGCCAGCACTGTGAGTGCAGAGCTCGCACAGTAGTGATATACAGAATGGCAAGTGGACTCTCCTCATTGTGGGTTCTTGTCCTACAAAGTTTGAAGAATAAAATTTGCAGAGTAAAAGATCTGAAACAAAAAAGTGGAAGTTTATTGCGAGCATATACAAACTCCCCCTGGGGTCCCCAAATCGGGAAAAACCTTCTCTCTCTCTCTCTCTCTCTCTCTCTCTCTCTCTCTCTCTCGGAAAAAAATATAGACCTCTGAGTCTCTTTGTTTATGAGTTTATAAATGCTGGTGCCCCCCTCTTCTTCTTCCCCTTATCTTGTAACATTCTTGTAAACAATCTGGCGGCTTGAATCTGTCTTTGCCCATCATGCATGCATTCCTCTCCCATGGACCCCCTTTCCCTAAACTGCCTCTCCTGTCTCTAAAATTCTTTCAGTAGCTCCCAGCACTGAGGCAGCCATAGCCCCTAAGACAGCCGACCAGCTGTTTCTGCACCTTGGCAGTCTGGCCTGAGATGCCTAGCACTATGGTCCAAGAAGTTGTTTTTAATATTTCTATTTGTGTTGTCTAGGGCATCAGACATTGTGTTTTGGATGATCCATGAATGCTAAATGGAAGAAATAAGTGGATCATTTGGCCCTCTCATTTTTATGGCCTCCAAAAGACTAAAGGGATTTTCGGGCAGTATGTATACTAATAATCCATAAATTCGTTAGTTTATTCTCACATGGATATATTAAAACAACCAGTGAGCATTTGGTAGGTTCAGCTTCTGCTTTTTACATGTGCTCTATCTCCCCAAAACTTTTTACTAACAAAATCACTCAGGTAGAGATAGCATATTCTAAGGCTTTAGGCTAATGTTGGTTCCCAAGTGTCCTTCAAATCTACTTCAAATATGTCGTGATGGATCTAGGGGGCATATGTAGACACAGAGATTGGCAACTCTCATCTCCACAGAACAGGAGTGAGTCCACTGCAGAGCTGGGCCTATTCCTAACAACACCTGGCACAGTGGAGAGCTTCTGCCAGGCTGCTTTGTTTTTGTCTGGGAGACCTGCTTTCTCAGTGAGAGACAAATCACATGCTAAATTCATCTTATACATGGGCTATGTGACAAAGCATAAAGAACTAGAAATTTCATTTTCATGGCTACTAAGCATGTTCCTTTAATAAAGGAAGAGATAAATATGTCTCTCTGCAACTGTATCCAGTGTGTTTATGGATGGAGACCCCGAGCTTAGGTGTGACAGCTTTGAATACTGAATCACAATCAGGCCCTGCTGCAACTACACTGGTTGACTGGCAGTGCTTGCAAGGCCAGGCCATGAGCCTGCCTTGGGAGTCATTCACATTTCATGTTGTAGCATTTATAAAAGGGAAGCCAGAAGTACAGAGACATTTTAAAGACCATTTAAGATTGCGAACATATGGGTTGAGGAATACACTATGTTGGGAATTATAAGGACCTTTGGTCCTTTAAAATGTTCCACATCCTTTATGACAGGGAAGTAAGAAGAGAGAGCAGGAGAAGGAAATGTCTTATTTAGCAGCAGAATTCAGCATGAACAGTCACAAACCCTCTGCTATCTCTGAAGATGACTCTGATAAGTCATCCACTTGAGCACATAGCTCTCTGTCCCATTTCTTTGGCCTAGCAAAAAATAACAAATAGTGGTACCGTAAAGAATAAATATAAGATGTTGTAACTCCACTTTAAATTATGTAAGTGCTTCAGTATTTTCTTTTAAGCTGTCGTCTTTCTCAGCCTTTTAGAAAGTGTAAAAACTAAGAGACACTACTATAACTTATCAGAAAAAATCAATATCCCTGGTGGGGTTGGTGAGGCTCCTATTGTCTGTGAGGTAAAGGTGTGAGAAGAGGAAAATTAAAATAATAGAGGCATAGGAAAAATGAGTTTTAGTAAATGTCCCAATAGCTCAGAGTTGTAATATTTTTTCTGTAAGCAAGTGGTCTATATATATTGTCAAAATGCAAAGGCGATTCACATATCAATCCATATAGAGATCAGGAGGATAATATAAAGAAAAAAATAATTGAGTACAAATTTTGAAAGCCAAAAAAAATGTAATAAATTTTTTAAAGAGTACAGAGATTTCCTTATACCTTGACATCGCTGGGTCTGCTAATTTAATCAATGCTAATCACAGAATGTTGCTAGGCAATGCATGTCTTGGTGCCAGTCATGTGATTCTATTTTTTTGTAGAGTGCCAATCTCTGCTTTCTGAGACTATCACATTCTGATTTTCAGGGATGCACTTGTACTGTGTTTATTTTGTTTTCTTTTGTTTACAATTTAAGGTTGTGATAGCTCAAATCTGTGTACTTTTCTTGAGAATTAAATATGTGTATTCCTGTCAAAACTGGACCATGAAGTGCTTTGAAAGAAGATAAGATAGAGAATTTTCAATATTAGAGATGGTTTTTAGTAAGCTGATGAGGGAAATGGGGATTAACACTGATGCTAATGCAATTTATTTGCAGATCTCTTCATAACACATGTACCTGGCATCCTCCACAGTCACGTGGTCTCCAGGGAACAAACTCCATTACTGAGTGCATTTCAAAGAGCTTAGAACAAAAATATAAATAAATATATGGAAGAATGAGGTGATCTTCATTTCATAGTGAGGACCACCTCATTCTTTCAGTGGCATCATACTCATATTTCTTTATGACATATATCATATTATTTATTCACTAGTCTATCTCCAAATGAAGATCAGCTCCCTGAGTTTTGTGGTTTGAGATTTGTAGTTTTACTTTTGTGCATCTCTGTATTAGTGGAGTACAGTGACACCTTTCATACATGGTCTGGGGTATATAACTGTTGGTTGGGAACCAAATTCACCCAGATATACTGACATAAATTTAGTGCAAACTTAGTTTTATTTCAGCTTTGCCCTGTATATTAATTCTTATTAGACATAAAACTTTCTTCCTAAAATATTTTAACTTTGAGTATTAATTTTGTGAATAAACGAATAAATTTTATATTTAAACTTTGTGTATATAGTAGCTTAAGCTATACATAGAAAATGTTGTACTTCTAGTTTTAGCTTAAGCACACAAAGAACTTGAAAGTCATTGCTCCCATCCTTACAAGAATATGATTAAAAAACTGAAAATTAATGACTTTTCTCAGACCCATCAGAGAACTAAGTTCAAAGGACAAATTGCTACCCCATCTGAAAAGACAAGCACATCCAGAGAGACACAGCTAATGTTGTGGCAGAATGCACGGGAGAACGATCAGCCAGCACTCTGAGAGCACTCTGAGGGAGGAAAGTTTAACCTTTATTTCGCAGATCTGCTAGTTCAGGGGAATTCCAGATCCAAAGCCTGAACTGAACTCCTGGGGAGGCTCTGACCTATATATCTCCTCCTGTGGCGGGCCCCTGAGGGTCCCCGCAGCTCTGTCCAAGTCAGTTTTGGCAGGGACTTGGGGGCATGTTCTGAAGCTCCGCTCAAGTCAGTCAGAGTGGGGAAGTAAGACTACAGTTTTAACCAGATACTGAACTAGGTTGCAAGCCCCCCACCCCTGGCCCCCGCACCCCATTTTTCTTTTCACTAAGATCTGTTTACCTGGAGAAGATGTTGATGGAACCATAAACTGGTATGAACATATAAAGAGTAACTTTGATGAACAGTTGGAGACTGGTTATAGATTAACATGAGAATGAGAAATCCTTAAAGGGCCACAGTCTTAGGAAGGCCTCTCCACTTTTGTGGGCTTTATTTCTGAGAACCTTGCTAGGCTCTCATAATGATGGTGAAAATGAAACATTTTGTGGGGGCAGCTAGCAATCTGAATCTGTGCCATTAACCTAATGCACATTCTTGTTAGCCTATAGTCTAGCCACTGCCCCTTTAATTGTCTGGTCCTGCAAGACCTGTTTACTCCCATTTTAGAGGGGCCATAAATAATACAAACCCCAGATGGAGTTATCAGTGCTGGCACCAGGCCAGGCCTTGAGATGTGGTCTCACTGCCCCCATCCCAGCACATGGGGCTTTTTGCAAAGCCTGTGAAAGGTCTGGAAGTATAATCCATATTTGGGGGACAAAGAAACCAAAGGGGTATGAAGGGAAAGCTTCCTCCATATTGGTTTACTCAGGATTTGGAGAGAGACAGACTCCCCTGAGTCACTGTACTGGTACATGTGAAACGTTTGGAAATAAATGGGTTTTTCCTGTGCCACAAGTACTCCTGAGTATTTTTCGGTCGCCTGGTAAATTCTGTAACATAAATATGGTGTATGGGCCGGGAAGGATGCAGCCGTATCTGCCCCAGACATCTGAAGGGTAAGTTTTCCCCTGGGGGACCAGTCCGAGGTCAGGCCTGCCTTTAGGGGCAGAAGTAGCTGATCACTACTTAGGCAAAATGTTTGCCTCAGGGACTTTCTTTGGGTGAAAGTCAAAACTTGGACTGACTGGTGTGTGAATGTGAGTGTGAGAGCCTGCATGAAGCGAAGGCTACCTTGTGTTGTCCTGTGTTTCTGTTAACTGGGAGGGGCTTGTACCATCAGAGTGTCTGTTAATGTTTTATCTCTTTGTTGTTTAATTTGTTTAAAAATAGGCCAAGTCCTGCTTTAGGGGAAGCCCAGTTATATAGTAGGGCTAAATCGTAAAAGAAATTGCAGGATGTCATTTCAGCAGCTGTCAAGAATCCTTTATTCTTGGGAATCCTCCTCGCTCTTTCTTTTAGAATATTAGCTCACCGAAAACTCTTAGCTAGGGAGATTTCTGTCTGTAAAGTAGAGACTTTAATTTGCTCTTCCCTGATTTATGATTTTCTGTGCTAAGTTAAAATTTTAAGATTCTAAGGTTAATTTAAAGGTATAAAATTTGTAAAGTTTGCAACCCAGGCAAGTTTAAAAAAAGAACCACTAGCAAGTTTATTGCTTGCCTGTAAATAATAGGTCCTTATCTCCCCCTGTCAAGGACAGAGTAACTGGTTAATGCACAGGGAAAGAGGGGGGAAAACAAAAACAGGAAAAAAAAGAGGTCATCTTACTCCTAGAGCGGAGAGGCGGAGATCCACATTCTAAAGGGTTAAAATAATAAAACAGGGCAGAAAAAGACTTATTGTGCTTAGCAGATATTTTGCAGAAAGCTTACAGCCTTGAGCACAGATAACCAGAAAATACCTGGCACTGGAGGAACCAAGAACGGACCAGACCCTTCCGTCAACAGAGAGGCTTGCAGCCAGCAAAAATTAATAAAAACCTATCTCTCCCTGCTCTCTTCACCTATGCCCCGCCCTTGGTCTCAGCCCATCTGCACTCAGGTAGTCAGATTTGCCTGACATCTCAAGAAAACTACAAAGGTAGAAAACTGACAAAATAAAAGTACATTTAAGGTATATTCATAAATATTATTCTGGGAAATATCTGTTTACTTTTTAGTAATCATTAAAGTATTAGAGTTTCTAAAAATGAGGAATTCTAATACATTTTAAAGAAAAAAAGAATATTAAAGTAGAAACACTTAATGGAAGGACTGAGGCATGGTTATGCATTTTTTAAAGACATAAGAAGAAGGTTTGAAGGCTAATTTGAAATTATGAAATTTATGAAGGTTGTGTATGTGATAAGAAGGAAAATAAAAATATTAAAAGGAAATTAATTAAATAATACAAGCCAGTAAGCCAGGAAGAGTAAATGATTTGCATTTTACCTCTCCAAACAGTAACCTGACACCTGAGCTGCTGCCCAGTGAGTTATAAGCAGCAGGCCCTGAGATCTGTGAAAGCAGTGGGGGATGAAGCTGGTAAAGTTTACCATTTGCAACTGTGCTAAAAGGCTTAAGACTTCAGCAGCAGCTGCTGGTGCAGCAAGGAGTTAACAGGAGGGAAGACACTCTCCCTGAACCAGAGAGCTGAGAGTGGCTCAGGAATTTCAGATTCTCCAGGAGAGGAGGAGTCTGACTGAGGGACTGGCTGAGACCCTGTTGGGTTAGGAGGACCTGGGGCTGCATGTTGAGCTTATAGACTACAGTTTTCTGGGCAGATGTCCAAGCCCAGTTGTATAGGGTTTAAGCTGCCTGTGTACAACAACTTTCTCCCATGCCAGAATACATTTTAGGGAGATTAGACAGACTGTGTTTATGGTTAGAGAGAAGAACTAGTCACCATGCACAAGCCCTAATAGTGGCCTGCAGAGAACTGACTCCCCTGCTACACTCCAAGGTGCTGGTTGTAGCGAAGTGCATGGATCACCCTGCATGGCATTAGACCAATGGCCTACAAGATAGACTTAGCTGATGCCTTCTCAATAGACATGACTTCAGAGAGTCAAGAACAGTTTTGCTTTATATGAGGAGGGCCAACAGTGGACTTTAGTCACCCTCTCTCAGAGATGTTTTGTATAGCCCTACCATGTATCATCGTTTATGGCATAAGATTTGGCTGCCTGATATGGCCACAGTGCCAATATTATACTTCATTATGTTAATACTAGAGGCCCAGTGCATGATTGAATCATGCACGTGTAGGGTCCCCTACACACTTTCGATTTCGATCACGGGGGAGCTGGGTGCCTGTCCGCTGGTGCACCAGGCCTTTCAGAAGTCTCTGGCACAGCGGAGGCTTCTGAAAGGCCTGGTGCCTGAGTGGACAGGCACCCAGCTCCCACGCTTTTGCTTTCGATCTCAGGGGAGCTGGGTGCCTGTCCGCTGGTGCACTAGGCCTTTCAGAAGCCTCCAGCGCGGCGAAGGCTTCTGAAAGGCCTGGTGCCTGACTGGACAGGCACCCAGCTCCCCCGCTTTTGATGGTCCGCGGTGGGACGTGAGCTCGCTGCCCCAGAGGCCCCTTCTGTGCCGCAGCACAGCCATGGTGCAGACGCTGAGCTTGCGCCGCTGGCTACGTGAGCTCAGTGTCCTGCCGGCCCAATCGGCCACCCCGGCCACCCCGAGTCCCGCCCCCCCGCGCCTCCTGGCCAATCGCGGGCATAGCGAAGGTACGGTCAATTTGCATATTTGTCTATTATTAGGTAGGATGTTATATTAACCTTTGATTCTCTTACAGATTTGAATACAGATGCCATCAATTACTATAGACCTATGTTGGTCTACAGACTTGTTCTAAAGTAGTCTTTGGGAGTAACTGGCGAGTGTCCAGTTTCTCACACTGAGCACCATTGTTATGGCTATATGTTAGCTGTCCTGGAAGGGGGATATGTAAGGTTGAACCCCAAAAGAAGTAAAGGGTACCTAGCTTCCAAGAGGGCAGTTGCCCAAATGGGCAAGGAAAAATACCCATCAGGTTTTGTTCCCAGTTATGAAAGAAAACTGGAAGCTGAAGCTCTCTTATTGAGAGACAGTTGGCAGCCTGTGTGTTGCCTTGCAGGCCTGTGTGACCATGCTCATGTCAGGGTTAGCACAAACCTTAACTTTATGAAAGTGGGGGAGGCCTATTTAGAACAGAGGGAAGCGGTGAGTACCATTCCTCAAAAGAGGTCCTGTGACATATAAGACCCATAAAGGGATAAAACTCATGTAGAGGAGCTACTCCTGTAGTCCGTTCTGAGAGGGCGTGTCACCCCCCTCCTCCCTAGAGACCATATATGGTTTAAGGACGAGTCAAGTAGGGGGAACCCTACTACAGGGACAGCTTTGACTGTCTATTTGAGTATAGGCGCGTTTTAAATTTCTTCTTGCCATTTAAAGACAGTTACTGTTTTGTTATAATACATTTGGAAAAATATTACTCTGAAGAATCCATAGGAAGGACTGGCAAGGAAAATCAGAAGATCTTAAAGCAGGTCAGTATATTTTTCTCCCTATATTATCCCCCCCAAATTTGGCAATTCTTAATAAATAAATCATGGCAATGCATTTCTTTGCATAAATTCAATGAAACCAGTTTCCAGTAGTAGTTTTATTGACTGAAAACTTTGACTGGAGTATCATGTTTTAAAGAGTCCTGTATGGACTCTAAAAACTTGAAGCCAATAACAATGCCACGGAGAAAGCCTGATATCTTGCTTGGTAGCCCTGAAAATAAATAGCACTAGAGCATCAGGCCCGTACCCTACCATCACTGGCGGTTGGTCAGAGTAGAAGGGGAGCAATGAGGGCGCCTCTGCATCCCTGTGGAACCCCCATGCACTCTAGGCCACGAGGAGTAGGAGGGATGCTGAGATGGGCCTTGAAGCCTAGGGCATGGGCCCGGGTAGAGCCATTGCAGGTGAGGAATTCACCCAACCCAGCAGATACTGCAGGCAGGGCTGACAGCAGCTGGATGGCTTGGCTTCCCTGCCCTACAGGGCACATTGAGACTCAATCATAAAATTCCGGCAAAGGTGGTCAGTTACCATTCTTGTTGTATTTATGCAAACAATCAGTCCAAATTGACTACAATAGGTAAATTAGTCTTAATTTGGTCCTTTAATAAACATAAAGGTAATTTTAAGAAGAAAAATTCTATTTCAATAGAAGTTATTAGAGCTGAAATATTTTCTTTCCCTTCCATCAGACCATTTGTTGTAACACTTGCTGTCCTAATTTCTCAATAATACTAAATTTTATAATACAGTCTGTCTCCGCCAGTTCACAAGCCTACCTCCTTCTATGCCCAGGCCTCATCGTCCCTCTGACAGACAGCAAGGATCTGTTTGCTCTGAAAGAAAACTCTGTCCCTCTTCAGCATGGAAGTAGCCAGAGGAGCCTACCGATATCCATTTTCCCTAAAAGAATTCAGAGCCAGGATCCTTGAGGGGATATATATTAAATAGTTAGACATACATAAGCAGAGCAAGGACAGTGGGCCAACTAAAGAAGAAATAAATGGGACCCTGAGACGTGCTTCTCACCATTCCAACTGCTCTGATGCGGGAAATAAAGAAACCTGTACAGATTCCCTCTCCCTTCCTCTAAGAAAGCCAACAGGTTTAAAACAGATAATAGAAAGAATCAGTAAGCCCTAAAGCCCCAAATGTTACTCCAGACCAGGTCTCTGGACTACCATCACAATCCCTTGGGTAATAAAAATAAAAAAGACTCAAGTTACTGAACACCCTACTCCCTAGCTTTCAGTCTTCTATTGAATCCCCAAGGCTGAAAATCAGCTTAAGGATCAAAGGGGGGAAATTATGGTGAAAATGAGACATTTTGGGGGGGGCTAGCAATCTGAATCTGTGCCATTAACCTAATGCACATTCTTGTTAGCCTATAGTCTAGCCACTGCCCCTTTAATTGTCTGGTCCTGCAAGACCTGTTTACTCCCATTTTAGAGGGGACATAAATAATACAAACCCCAGATGGAGTTATCAGTGCTGGCACCAGGCCAGGCCTTAAGATGTGGTCTCACTGCCCCCATCCAGCACATGGGGCTTTTTGCAAAGCCTGTGAAAGGTCTGGAAGTATAATCCATATTTGGGGGACAAAGAAACCAAAGGGGTATAAAGGGAAAACTTCCTCCATATTGGTTTACTCAAGATTTGGAGAGAGACAGACTCCCCTGAGTCACTGTACTGGTACATGTGAAACGTTTGGAAATAAATGGGTTTTTCCTGTGCCTCTGGTACTCCTGCATATTTTCAGTCACCTGGTAAATTCTGTAACATAAATGAAATCCAACTAAGATCCCTTCATTGCTCTGGCAAGGAAAAGAGAAGAGTAACTATTGTGAAATATATTCTGAGTCTTCTCCATAACAAAATTCTGTAGGAAATTGACTTTTCCAGGGCATTATTACAACTAGGAGAAGGGAATTACTTCCATTCCAGCTTCTTCTAGTCTTCCTGTCTCACAGGACACTAGAGGAGTTTGAAATCTCTGGCATTTATAGCTATGCAAAACATTAAACACATGCAAACCCTTAGCAATATTAGCATAAATATTCACACTAAATACCTGTTTACCTCAATTCCTATTACCTGATGCAACATATCCAGCTTTCAACACAGATTAAAAGGCATGCCAAAAGGCAAGGGAAAACAGTCTGATGAAACAAAACAAGCATCAGAACCAGATGAAGATAGGACACAGGTGTTAGAATTATTAAGAGGGAAATTTAAACATCTATGATTAATATTTTAAAAGATCTAGTGGGAAAATTACAATATAAAAGCATGATGTAGGTGGGTAGAATAAGCAAAGTGGTAGAAATGCTAACAATCAAAAGTATATGCTTGAAATAAAAAAATACAGTATCAGAAATGGAGAAAACCTTCTATGGATTATCAGTAGGTAATGGATACTTCTCAAACTTAATTGCAAAGATAAATATAACAAATAAGCAGAATAGAACATCCAAGAATAGGGATACAATTTAAAAAGGTATAAATTATGTGTAATTGGAATATCAGAACAAAAGATATATTCAATATATTCATGGCCTAAAATTTCTCAAAATTATTGACAGACACCAAACCAAACATTTGGGAATCTTGAAGGTATCGTTGCTCTATACTTTACTTATAGAGCAACAATAATGATAGATACCAAAAAATGAAACTGTAATTGTAAAAACATTTAAACCTGTAAAGAATTTTTGAGTTTATTTGAGCCAAACTGTCCACAATTGCCGGGAAGCAGTATCTCAAAGGATTGGGATTATGCTCCAGAGAATGGAGGTTTTTTCATCTATATTTATACTTTGCAGTCAAAGGAGGGGACATAGGTGAGTTACATGAAATCTATTGGTGATAGACTAGAGAGGCTGGAGAAAGCGAAGTGCGGAAACCTCTGGGATTGGATAAAAAATAAAATGATAGACACATACTTAAGTGGGTGCAGGATAGCCAACAGTCAACAATCAACATCTTAACAGTGAAGGAATTTGTGGTGTCTGTCCTGGCTCCCAGGCACATTAGGTTGTGCTCCGAGGGGTTCAGAAAAAAGGAAGTTACAAGTTACCCAGACATTTCAAGGATATGTTATAATAGATACAAAAAGACAGATAGGCTCAGTTAAGGTAAAGATTGACCTTGTCAGTGAAGATACTGGCCTAAGACGTAACTACCCACCATAACTACTTTTAGTTAAAAGTTTAATTTCAGACCATCCTTTGTGGTTACTTTAGGTCTCTGAGTTTGCAAAACTGCCAAGCAGGCCTTCTCTGAGCTTGTCAGGTTAGCATGTGTCCCTTTTCATCCACAAAACAAAAGAAAACAATAACCAAAAAACAATACCTACCCATATCACATCTAAACTGCACAAAAGTGAAGGCAAAGAAAAAAATATTGAAAGAAGCTGGTGGTGTCTACAATCCCATTAAAAAATGGGCAAAGAGCCCTAACTGGTTTGGCTCAGTGGATAGAGTGTCGGCCTGTGGACTCAAGGGTCCCAGGTTCGATTCTGGTCAAGGGCATGTACCTTGGTTGCAGGCACATCCCCAGTGGGGGGTGTGCAGGTAGCAGCTGATCGATGTTTCTCTCTCATTGATGTTTCTAACTCTCTATCCCTCTCTCTTCCTCTCTGTAAAAAATCAATAAAATATATATTAAAAAAATGGGCAAAGACTGTAAACATACAGATCACCAAGAACACATGAAAAAAATGCTCAAAGTCACTAATCATAAGAGAGATACAAATTAAAATGACAATGAGGTATCACCTCACACCTGTCAGAATGGCTATCATCAACAAATCAACAAACGACATACTATTGAGGATGTGGAGAAAAGGAAACCCTAGTACACTGCTGCTGGGAATGCAGACTGGAACAGCCACTACGGAACACAGTATGAAGTTTCTTCAAAAAATTAAATATGGAACTTCCATTTGACCCAGTGATCCCACTTCTAGGAATATATCCTAAGAAATCAGAAACACCATTCACAAAGAATATATGGGAAGGGGTGGGGGGCAATGGGGGATAAGGACACATATGTAATATCTTAATCAATAAAGAAAAAAAATATGCACCCCTATGTTCATAGCAGTGCTATTTATAATAGCTATGATTTGGAAACAGCCCAAGTGCCCATCAGTAGATGAGAGGATAGAAAAGCTGTAGTACATTTACACAATGGAACACTATATAGCTATAAAAAAGGATATTTTACCCTTTGAGATAGCATGGAGGGACTTGGAGAGTATTATGCTAAGTGAAATAAGCCAGTCAGAGAAAGATAAGTATCACATGATCTCACTCATATGAAGAATCTAATGAACAAAATAAACTGGTAAACAACATAGATCCAGAGACATAGAAACATGAATAGACTGTTGCATCTCAGAAGGAAGGTGGGGGTTAGGGAGGGGAGTGGGAAGAGATTAACCAGATAATTTATATGCATATATGCATAGCCCATGGGCACAAACAATGGTGTGGTGAAGGCCTTGGGGGGTAGGGGCCAGGTGGAAGAGGTGAATGTGGAAAAAAAGGGAACTATCTATAATATTTTCAACAATAAAGATTAAATAAAAGAAGCTGGTAGTGTATTGTAAATACCTTACCTATAGAGCAAAAATATGGCATTCTGAACCAAGGAATGACCTAAGATATCTTGGGGCTTCAGAGGGGAAAGGGAAATTTTCAAGACCATAAGAAGAGTAGATTTGCCCAGCCACCCATACATATAAATTATAAAAGGTTTTCTCTGGTAATAACACTTATTATGGGCAAGGCCCCCAATTCAGATTCTTCTAGGTAGCTATGGGAGAGGGAAATGTTTCTTCTGAGCACACAGGGTCTTGATTGCTTTCAGGTCACAATAATCCACATACCAAAGTGCCACATTTTGGGGAGGCCTGTTCGGAACCCCTTCAATGTAATGTATTTTTTATTTTACTAATTTAGAAGTACATTTTACTATACCTTCCTTATGTTAGAATTGCTTTACATTGAATGGGAGCAGAATATGCCATTACAATAAATACCTCTTGGGCATAAGGGTTATTTTGGACTGTTTCAGAGGGAAGGTGGGGGCGGGTGGGTGGGTGAGTGAGAAGAGATCAATCAAAGAACTGGTATGCATGTATACATAACCCATGAACACAGACAATAGGGTGGTGAAGGCCTGGGGTCCGGGGAGGGTGCAGGCTAGAAGGAGTCAATGGGGAAAAAAAGAAGACATCTGTAATACTCTCAACAATAAAGATTTTAAAAAGAAAAGAAACAGTAGACACAGGAGATGCTCTCTACCAGTAAGAGGAAGATAAATAAAATCTAGAAGCTAAGCAGTGGAGAAGGCCTGCTTCTATCTACATAACAACCATACCTGTATTTATTGTGCATTGTCTGATAACATCCCATAACTACCTTCACCCACTCTAACATCTTTTGTCTTTAGCTGTTGTAGAAGATCCTGTTTTCCATTCTTTCAATCACACCAAGAGATGCTTAGAGAAATGGAGTTACACAGCTTTATTACGCTGGCAGTCTTAGAGGAGTTGCCTCCCAAGTCTGAGCAAACAAATATGATGGAAGCTCTTCTTTTATCCCCTTTGGTTTCTTTGTCCCCCAAAATATGGATGGGACTTCTGGACCTTTCGTGGGCTTTGCAAAAAGCCCCGTGTGTTGGGATAGGGGCCTTGAGACCATATCAAAGGGCCTGGCCTGGCACCAGCGCTGATAACCCCCTCCGGGGGTTGTGTATTGTTCATGGTTTATGGCCTCTGTAAAATGTGAGCATTTAGGTAACAGGTCTTGCAAGACCAGATTGTGGAGAAAGGGCCAGTGAGTTAATTATAGGTTATCAAGAATGTACATTAAGTTACTGGCACAGATTCAGATTGCTAGCCCCCCAAAACATCAGGGTTACATTGAAATTACCCTTTTAGCCTTCTTATAGCTGAATATAGTATTTAAGGTGAATACTAGTATTTGGGCCATTTCATTGAGTTACTCATTTTCCTGGGTATCTCCCATCTATATAGGAGGTATATGTGTTGTTATACTTTTGTTTGTTTTTCTCCTGTTAATCTGTCTTTTGCAACAGGGAGGGGCCTCAACCAAGATCCTAGAAGGGTAGAGGTAAAATCATTTTTTCCTCCACAACATAGAAGCAGTTGTGGTTTACAATGTCAGTTGATTGAATCTCCAGAGTTTCATGCTTTTCTGATAAGAATTTATTAAAGGAATTTGAAAATTATTATTCTAAGATAGTTGGCACTAAATGAGAAATTCAAAAGACAAAGGAATTGGACAAAGTGTTAAGCTGAAGGAAAGGATACAATAAGAAACAAATTGTGATGAAATGCTGGCACAGGAATAGAGGAGAACAGATGAAATATAATTATTCTAGGGCTTACTTTAGCATGAAATATTTTTTGTGTTAAAACATAAAAATTTAAAATCTTAACCATTTTAAGTGTATATTACAGTAGTGTTAACTATAAGCACATTGCTGTGTAGCAGATTTCCATAAATTTTCATCTTTCAAAACTTAATCTCAGTACCCATTGAAAGACAGCTCATCTTTTCCCTATCCCTGCAGCTCCTGGCAACTGCCATTCTACTTCCTGTTTCTGAGTTTGACTAGTTTAGATACCACATATAAGTGGACTCATCTAGTAACTATCCTTTTGTGATTGGCATATTTAAGTTAGCATAATGTCCTCAAGGTTCATCCATATTATAGCATATGGCAGGATTTCCAACTTTTTAGGGGCAAATAATATTTCATTGTATGAATGTGCCACATTTACTTTATCCATTCATCTGTGATGGACATTTAGGTTGTTTCCACCTCTTGGCTATACTATATAATAAAAGCCTAATATGCACATTGTTCAACTGGGAGTTTGACTGGGAGTTTGACCGCTGGCTATGATGTGTGCTGACCACCAGGGACATGGTGGGCATCAGCGATGTGGCACTGGCAGCGGGTGGCAGTGGAGGCACTGCCGGCCCCAATGAGAGCCGGACTGCAGCGGGATGGTGGAGCAGGTGAGAGGGCAGCACCAGGCCAAGGCAGGTGCGAGCAGGGGCCTGATTGCCCTGCCGATCGCCTCGCAGACGGTGACTAGCAGGATGGTGGAGCAGGTGAGGGGGCGATACCAGGCCACGACAGGGTGCCAGACACTGCTGCGGGGTTGTGAGGCTGGGGGCACCAGCTGGGGCTATGAGCTTGGGGGAGTGAGCTGGGGCCCGATCCCTGCAGGCCACTCTGAGGGACCCCACCCATGCACGAATTCCTGCACCGGGCCTCTAGTTGGTAATAATGCTGCAGTGAACATGGGTATGTAAATATCTCTTGGAGATCCTGTTTTCCATTCTTTTAGCTATATACTTAGAAGTAGCGTTCCTAAATCATATGGTAATTTTGTTTTGAATATTTTGAGGAACCTGCATACTATTTTCCATAGCAGCTGCACCATTTTACTCTCCCATCAACAGTATACAAGTCTTCTGATTTCTCTACATCCTCACTAACACATGTTATTTTCTGTGGATTTTTTTTGTTTGTTTTTTATAGAAGCTCATTGAGCTTCCATAAGATAATTATTTTAATTTTTTTGTCAAGTAATTAAAGGTCAATTTCTGGAGAGTAATTTTGTTTCTTTGATTGAGCCATATTTCCCTGTATCTTTATATACCTTGTTATTTCTTGATTCCAATATTTATGGACTGATTTTTTTTCAGAAGACCTTCCCCAATCAACCTGGATAGAGATTCTAAGAGTCTCTCAAACATTTTCTGAGGGTGTGTTTTCTCTGTGCATGGTATTTCCTAACTATATGGATTTTCCAGTTTCTTTTTCAGGAGTTTGTAATCTTTTCTTCCCTCTGGTGTCTATTTCAGTTATCTAGGGTTTTTTGGTGCTACAACGTGCCACCAAGCTCTTTGTTCTCAGCAGCCCCCAGGCTTTAAAAGTAAGCTGGTTCTCCAAAAGCACTCTGAGTCACATGTGACAGAATCCAGTACCTCAGGAAGCCTACTGAAAAACTGGAACATTGGTTATGTGTTCTGCTCTTCCCCTTTCGTCCCAAAAGAGAATGAGCATTTTCTTTCAATCACACCAAGCTGTGCTGGCTTAGGGGAAGGGCTATCATGGATGAAATGCAACAACTTTTTTTTTTTAAATCAATTTCAATGTGGCTATTCTTAGCTTTGCCTTTTCCTGGGGTACTGAGTCATCTTAATTGGTTTCTGGAGTACCTATAAAGCCTTTATGGACCATATACAGAGGTAGGCAAAGGTAGAGTACAGTTGTACATATGGAAAAAGACATTCAGATTATGTTTATTACAATAACTTTATTAATTGTGTTTCGAGTACCTATAACTGTAAACCTACATTTGCCCACCCCTGTATTGTTAAGTCAGTGTCTCTGTGGGGAACAAGGTGGGGGTTTATATTCTGCCATCGCTGACATCACTCTTAAATCTCCATGTTTTATGATAAAGATCAAGGCACTGAGATAAGGGAAATGAGTTTTATATACTGAATAATTATTATAACAGCTAACCATTTGTGAATGCTTACTATGTGCTTCTCATGGTTTATAATGAAATTCTCACAACTGTATCAATAAGGAATCCAAATACCACTTCCCTACCCCAATTTACCAAATTAAAAAAAAAAAATGGAGAGAGATTATCAAGATGGCCTAACAATGTCTTTTTTTTAAAATTATAGATGCTTTTTTAATCCACACAACATATAAGGTTAGTGTTATTGGTACCATTCACATTTGAGGAAAGTGAGATTCACAGAAGTAATGTCCCCAAGAGTACACAGCTTTAAAAGCGATGGGTATTTGTTCCCCCATGGTCATAACAGCATTATTTACAAGAGGCAAAAGGTGGAAGCAATCCACCTGTCCATGAACAGATAAGTGGAGAAACAAAATAGTATATACATACAATGGAATATTATTTTTCCTTGAAAAGGAATGAAATTCTGATACATGCTACAACATGGATGAATCTTAACATCCTTAAGGACATCCTGTAAATGAAATAAGCCAGTCACAGAAGGACAAATACTGAGTAATTCCACTTACATGAGGTACTTAGAGTGGTCAGGTTCATAGGGACAGAATTGGTCCCCCAGAGGAGGGGTAGGGGAGAGGAGGAATCATTGTGTAAGGGGGTACAGGGTTTCAGTTTTGCAAGACGAAGAGAGTTCTGGAGAGGAATGGTGGTGAAGGTAACACAATAGTGGGAATGTTCTCAATGCCACCAAACTTTACACTTAAAAATGGTGAAGATGGTAGATTTCATGTATATTTTACCACAATTAAAATTAATTTAAATATTTTTAAATTGATGGAGGCAGTGTTTGAACCAAGGTGATCTCACTTAGTGATCCAAGGTTTATTTACTCGAACACATGGCTTCCAAAGTGAGGTTTGCTGCTCTGACCACTTGTCCCAAACCTGCTTGTCCAGAGGTCCTGCTCACCCACGGTTGTTTATTTTTTTTAATTTAATAATCTTTATTGTTCAGATTATTACAATTGTTCCTTTCCCCCCCCCCCCATAGCTCCCCTCCACCCGGTTCCTATCCCACCCTCTGCCCTTACCTCCCCCCCGACTGTCCTCATCCATAGGTGTACGCTTTTTGTTCAGTCTCTTCCCGTCTCTTCCTGCAACCCCCATTATCCTTTTCCCCCGAGAATTGTCAGTCCACTCCCTTTCTATGCCCCTGATTCTATTATATTCACCAGTTAATACTGGTCATCAGATTTTTTATTCCCTTAGTTTTTAGATTCACTTGTTGATAGATATGTATTTGTTGTTCATAATTTTTATCTTTATCTTTTTCTTCTTCTTCCTCTTCTTAAAGAATACCTTTCAGCATTTCATATAATTCTGGTTTAGTGGTGATGAAATCCTTTAGCTTTTTTTTTTTTTTATCTGTGAAGCTCTTTATCTGACCTTCAATTCTGAATGGTAGCTTTGCTGGGTAGAGTAATCTTGGTTGTAGTTTCTTGCTGTTCATCACTTTGAATATTTCTTTCTTTTTCTTTTTTTTTTTTTAAATAAATCTTTACTGTTCAGATTATCACAGGTGTTCCTCTTACACCCCCGCCAGAGCTCCCCTCCACCTGATTCCCCACCCCACCCCATGCCCTTACCCCCTGCCACTGTCTTCATCCATAGGTGTAAGATTTTTGTCTAATCTCTTCCTGCACCCCTCAGACCCCCTTCCCCCTGATAATTGTCCATCCCCTCCCTTTCTATGTCCCTGATTCTATTATATTCACCAGTCCATTCTGTTCTTCAGATTTTTTATTCACTTGATTTTTAGATTCACTTGTTGGTAGGTATGTATTTGATGTCTTTTTGTTGTTTATAATTTTTTACCTTTACCTTTTTTTTCTTCTTCCTCTTCTTAAAGAATACCCTTCAGCATTTCATGTAATCCTGGTTTGGAGGTGATGAACTCCTTTAGCTTTTTCTTGTCTGTGAAGCTCTTTGTCTGACCTTCAATTCTGAATGATAGCTTTGCTGGGTAGAGTAATCTTGGTTGTAGGTTCTTGCTGGTCATCACTTTGAATATTTCTTGCCACTCCTGTCTGGCCTGCATAGTTTCTGTTGAGAAATCATCTGACAGTCGTATGAGTACTCCCTTGTAGGTAACTAACTGTTTTTCTCTTGCTGCTTTCAAGATTCTCTCTTTGTCTTTTGCCCTTGGCATTTTAATTATGATATGTCTTGGTGTGGTCCTCTTTGGATTCCTCTTGTTTGGGGTTCTGTGTGCTTCTTGAACTTGTAAGTCTATTTCTTTCACCAGGTGGGGGAAGTTTTTTGTCATTATTTCTTCAAATAGGTTTTCAGTATCTTGCTCTCTCTCTTCTTCTGGCACCCCAAAAATTCAGATGTTGGTACACTTGAAGCCATCCACTTTGAAGATTTCTTGCCATTCCCGTCTGGCCTGCGTAGTTTCTGTTGAGAAATCAGCTGACAATCGTATGGGTGCTCCCTTGTAGGTAACTAACTGTTTTTCTCTTGCTGCTTTCAAGATTCTCTCTTTGTCTTTTGCCCTTGGCATTTTAATTATGATGTGTCTTGGTGTGGTCCTCTTTGGATTCCTTTTTGTTTGGGGTTCTCTGTGCTTCCTGGACTTGTAAGTCTATTTCTTTCACCAGGTGGGGGAAGTTTTCTGTCACTATTTCTTCAAATAGGTTTTCAGTATCTTGCTCTCTCTCTTCTTCTGGGACCCCCATAATTCTGATGTTGGTACGCTTGAAGTTGTCCCAGAGGCTTCTTACACTATCTTCAACTTTTTGGGTTCTTTTTTCTTTTTTCTTTTCCGGTTGAGCATTTTTTGCTTCTTGGTATTCCAAATCTTTGACTTGATTCTTGCAATCCTCTGGTCTGCTTTTAGGTCTCTATATAATATTTTTTATTTCAGTCAGTGTATGCTTAATTTCTAGTTGATCCTTTCTCATGTCCTGAGGGTCTCGTTAAATTTATCAGCCTTTTCTAGGAAATTCTTGAAAAACCTTATAACCGTGGTTTTAAACTCTATATCCAGTCTTTTGCTTTCCTCCATTTCCTTCATTTGTGGCCTGCCTCTTTGTCTCCGCATTTTAGCTGCTTCCCTGAGTTGATGTAGTTGCTTTGTGTGCTAATTGTCTTAGCAGGGCCCAGTAGCTCAGCCTCCCCAGTTACCTGAGGTGGACACTCTTGGTGCAGCCCTTTGTGGGCTGTGTGTGCAGTCTTGTTGTAATTAAGCCTTGATTGTTGTTGGTATCACAGGGGGGAGTTGACCTCCAGGCCAATTGGCTGTGAGGATCAGCAGTGTCTCTGCTGGGAGGGCTTCTGTGCTCAGCTTGGATGGGGCGGAGACTCAGGGTGGAGCAATCAGCCTTGGTTTCCTGTCAGCCCCACCCTTCGAGGGCCCTGTGTCTCTGTGTCCTGCGGCAATGGCTGTGCACACCTCTGAGAGAAGGCTGCTCTCTAGTTTCTCCCACTGCTAGATAGTCCAGTTTCTCCCTAATGAGTCTGGTACCCAAAGTTTTACCCGGAGTTGGATTTCAGTGCAGTTGGGAGGTTTTGTTTTCCTCCCGCAAGAGAAAGCTAGCCCGCTTTCTAACAAGATACTGTGTTAGCTGCCCGCTCTCTCTGCGTGCTGCGAGTAAGCCAACTTCATATTCAGCCGCCCACCCTTTCCACATGCACGGGTCTCCACACCTGTCTTCCACAGCTCCTCTGAGTCTGTGTCCTTTCCTCTTTCCTTCTAGTTGTAGAATTTCCACTCAGCCAGCTTTCCGGTGGTTCTGGACGATGTCCGCTCTGTCTTCCAGTTGCAGTTTTAAAATTGTTGTGCAAGGCCGCAGTATAGGTGTTTACCTTATGCTGCCATCTTGGTTTTCACCTAACAATGTCTTTTTAGACAATAGATAAAAGCCACACACAAACAAACAAAAAGCAAAACAAAACCAGAAGGTGATTTAGTGAGTTAACATGTATTTTATTGCTAAATATCATAGGACACCAAAAAACTCACAAGTGATAAAGCATTTAATAACACAATATGTCCACACATATAAAACATTTTCAGAAGTTCTTGGACTTTTAGGGAGGAAGAGTGTTTAACTTAAAGTTGATTTAAATCTGATAAGTATGCCATACACTGAGAAATGGGTTTCTACTATTTTCCCCATGGAATTATAGTTCTACCTCTGAAGCCATCCTGGATGCCTATTAGGAAAACATTGATTAAAAAGTGTTAACAAGCCCCACATCTGTTTAGTGAAAGGAAACCTCCATGTATGCTCAGAGGTAATTTTCCAAACCCAGTCAGATGTAGAGATTTATGGCACATTAGCTTCCCCCAAGATAAATTCATATTGAACACCCCCCCTTAAAATCCCATAAAAATCCTATAATCTGGTTCCACCCACCCCTCATTAATATCTCATTCAACTTTCCCATGGTTCACAATGACTCGTAGAATTGTATCTCTTCCAATACTCAAGATTCAACTTTGCTATGGTCTCTTTATTACAAGTAATAAGAATAATTTCTAAGGCAGATTATATGAATAAATTGTCTGCAACTACTGCATTTTACTACTCTTTTTGCTTTCTCTTTTTTTTGGTCATTTTTGCATTTTTTTATCACTTCTTTTCAGATGGGAGAAAAGACAAAGGGACACTGGCCAGATATTTTCATTTAGATGTAACTTTTGTTCTAAAGTTCCAGCACTTAGAATATATTAACCTCATTTATCATGTTTTAGAAAAGCCAATAAAACTAGCGCATAGTTCTAGATCAAAACAACAACAAAACAGTTGTATGTTTCTTGTTTACAGTTCTAGCTTTCTCGATTGTCACTTACCAAGGACTTAACTGATTCACAAACTAGTGGCCTCCAAATTACCTTCTGAGCCTACAGGTCTTCCCTTCCAATCTTTTAAATTAAATTGCATCAAGTAATCATTGCTAAAGGTAAAATAAAAAAATTAAACAGACTCCCTACAGCACAATTTCTAATAAGCTAAGTTTATACAAGAAAATGAATTTAACTGAAAGATATAAATGCAAGAGGAAAAAAAAACAACGAAAGAAAAAAATTTTAGTAGAGCCTCAGATGTGATTACTCATTATTTCTGAACAGAGTCAGGGCTCATTAATTCTAGGGAAGAGTAAGAATATATATGAGAGGAAATAAAGTTGGTCAGTTCCTCCTAGAGCTTCCTATTCCCTCAGCAAATATTACCATCTCACTCTACTTTAAAAATAAAACGAATAATGCTTTTTACTGACCCTTGGAAAACTTCCTCTATGCATTGAATGTCATTTAATTTGCATTCATTATCCTCTGGGAAGTAGTGTAAGGCATTTATTATTAGTTTTAATATTAGTGGGTAGCACTCTGACTACAGAACTTATTTCTAGGTTACTGAGAGGCTGTCAAAGCCCTAAGGGTATTCAAGTCTTCTGCCTCCTGAAATATTCACTTGGCAATACAAAAAATAAAATTACAATTGTGGATATGTCTACATGATATCAAAATAACAATAACAATGGGTTGGGCTGAAAAAGCTGCATGCACACTTATGGAATTGTATCCTCAAACAATTATGAACTGACAGATTTTTCATATTTTCACTTTAATTTGGGTGTTGTGAGGATACAGTTAAGGGTGGCAAAGCCCAAGATAGTGATTGAAATTCAGAGCAATTTGAGGAAATAATTATTGTGTTGATAATCCATGAATATTGTGATAGTGAACACACACTTATTAACAAAACCTGTTTCCGATCTCTCATGTCTGTCCTTTTAATGACCATCACGGTCAAGCATTTCCTATGCTTGTGATACAGTAGAGTGTGAAGTGCCAGTGATTTCCTGAGCTGTAATAATTTCAGAGCAATGCATAGAGTAATGAGGAGTGTCATTCGTGTCACGGTGACAGCTTGCCTGTCTTGGATTGTACACAAATCTAAACTAGGGAGAGTGTGTGATGTAGCAAAAAGAGACCTGGTTTGGGTGACAAAAAAAAAAAATTGTCCTTGACTCAGCTCTGCTATCACTTAAAGGGTGAACTTGGAAATTTCATCTATCCCCTTTCAGCTTCAGTTCTCAATTTCAGAAGAAAGGAGGAGAAAGAGAGAGTGAAGGAAATAAAGGAAGGAAGGACGAAAGGAAGGAAGGAAAGGAGGGAGGGAGGGAGGTGAGGAAGGAAGAAAAGAAGGAAATGAAGGGGGGGCAGCAGAAAGAAGTGTGGCAAGTGAAGGGAAGGAAAGGAAATAAAGAGTTAATGGAGGGCCCTAGGGCCCTGGCCAGGCAGTTCAATTGGTTGGAGCAGTGGTCGGCAAACTCATTAGTCAACAGAGCCAAATATCAACAGTACAATTGAAATTTCTTTTGAGAGCCGAAAACCGACTTCTGCGCATGGGCCACGAAGTTTCAACCGCACTGTACGTGCACGCCCACACGTGGTATTTTGTGGAAGAGCCACACTCAAGGGGCCAAAGAGCCGCATGTGGCTCGCGAGCCACAGTTTGCTGACCACTGAGTTGGCGTATCATCCTATGTGCCAAAGGCTGTGGGTTCAACTCATGGTCAGGGCACATACCTAGGTTGTGGGTTTAATCCCCAGTTGGCATAGGTACTGGAGGCAACCTATTGATGTTTTTCTCTCACATCGATGTTGATCTCTCTCTCTTCTTCTCAATGTAAAATCAATAAAAACATATAAGGATTAAAACAATCATGGAGGGAGGGAGGAAGGAAATAATAAATATGATAACAAAGGGACAGAATTTTAGAAATATGAATGTTATTACATATGCCATATAATTCATATTTCATCTGCCTCAGACTACCCTTCCACTTTAACAAAAACATTTTCACTATGTTCATTCAGTCAACAAAGATGTACTTACCTAAACACCTACCATTTTTAAACATTATGCTTTGTGCTAGGACTACCACAATAAATATCCCATCGTGCTGCCATTGAAAGTTTTTAGGGTACAGTTAGGGTAATATGTAAAAATAACAATTACAGAGGTGTCACTTCAGTGAATAAAACCAGTCACAAAGAGGACCATATTTTTCCATAGGGGAAGTATTTTTGCTTTTGTTCTGTTTTGGTTGCTTTTAGTGCTCCTCAGGTGTCACTTTTATGTTTTCTGACTTCGCTATTTTTAGGCTTCCCTGGATCTGATAGCAAAGCAAATCAGGCGGGTAGGCTGTCCTTGGCTGAAATAGGACCTCCTTAATGTCTTGCCAAGATCACCTATAATTTTGCATCTTCCAGTTCTTCTGCTTTATCTCTCCCATTATTTTTCTCCCCCCTCTCTCGGGTTTTTCTCCCATTTGAATGCCAATCTATTTGTAAGAGGCTGCAGTAATAATTATTCTGACAGGGGCCTTTCTCCTAACAGTTCTCACCTGCCGTTTTTGGCAGCAAGGATGGAGTTCAGCACACGGATTTGTGGACTTTTGTTTCTATTCCCGGGGATTCATATAAGGAGCCAAGGAGTGATAGTTTGGGCTGATACATAGGTTCATCCTGCTGCTGTACCCAGCGTGATACATCTGTCTCCTGTTTACCTGCAAAGTAATTAAACTGCAAACAAATCCTCTGAGTCACTAGAGCTTTTAAAGGTCCAAACCCTCTTGCCATCTGTGTTCCATGAAAATTATTCAGTGGCAGACTATGCTTGGCAAGCATTCTCTGCTCTCCAAATGGGCATTTATCAGTCAGCAAATTCAGTGTCTTCAAACTCAATACTTAATAAGCACCACCGCTCTTTTTATAGGGTTGGAATAATGTCGGTATTTCTATGAACAGGCTCAGAAATACTTGGGGAAATTTTTTTTACATGCCATCCTGCCAAATCCCCTAACAGACAGATATGTTCATTCCCCACTCTCTGCCAGACTATGTTCCAAAGCCAGTACCAGGAGACAGACTTTGCAGCCTCCAAAGAAAGGAAGGTTCAAACTTACTTGGGTAAATAAGCCCTATGACCTAAATCAACTTGGTCATGCACATCTATTAAGTTCTTTTTGGCAGATACACAACAAGAGAAGCCAAATATATGATATGGGTAAGAGTTGAATAGGCCCCGAAGCCTCATTAAAAGCAGGCTTTGAATCAAATACTAGCATACATCCATTTCTTAATTACCCATTATCAAATAGCTCATGCAATGTTAAAGTGGCACATGATGATTGCATTTTTGACAAGTATCTTAGATGATCCTGAAGCCCACAAAGTGTGAGAAACAACCCAATGGATGTTGCTCAGTGGTTGAGTGTTGCCCCATGAATCAGGAGGTCACTGATTCAATTCCTGGGCAGGGCACATGCCTGAGTTGTGGGCTCGATCCCTGGCAGTGGGCATGCAGAAAGCAGCCGATCAATGATTCTCTTTCATCATTGATGTTTCTATCTCTCTCCCTTCCTCTCTGAAATCAATAAAAATATATTTTTAAAATGTGTGACAAACAGTGCCTCAAGTTGTGCATCTTTCAGAGCTGACGGCTGCCCTAGCTGCCTCCCAGATGGTCTTCAGGAGCTGAAAGAAACCAGGAAAGAGCTGCAGTAAGGAAACCCAGGGAAGGTTACATTTGAGGCAGATGGGCTGTGCATTACACATGTTCCCAGCTTTGTTTATATTATAAAACATAAATTATCTGTGGAGATTATTTTTAAATACAGAGGCATGGAGCCCAAACCAGGCCTGGTGAATCTACGTTTATTGGTGGAGAGTTATATATATTTTGCAAGAGCTCTATAATTAATTCTAATGCACAGTTACACAATCATGTTTGTCCATCAGTGATATGAAGCTACCCTTTCCATTCCTCCAATTCAAGTTTAGAGCTTTCAGCAACAGAAAAACACTGTACTTCTCTGTTCCCGGAATTGCTGTTAATTAGCAGTGTGATCTCAGACATGTCACAGGAAGGCACTTTAAACATAAGCTAAAACAGATATCCTGACAAATATTATCTAAGCCCAGCCATCCAATTAACCACATGTCTTTATTACAGGTGTGGCAGGAGGCAATACTATCTAATAAAAAGGGAATATGCTAATTGACCATCACACCCTCACAAAGATGAAGGCACCCACAACCAAAAGGAGGGAATATGCTACCGTATTTTCCGGCGTATAAGACGACTGGGAGTATAAGACGACCCCCAACTTTTCCAGTTAAAATATAGAGTTTGGGATATACCCGCCCTATAAGATGACACCCGGCGTATAAGACAATCCCCGACTTTTGAGAAGATTTTCCTGGGTTAAAAAGTCATTTTACATGCTGGAAAATATGGTAATTAACTGCCATGCCCTCAAAGATGGTGGCGCCCACAGCCACAAGATGGCAGCACCCAGTCCCCTCAGCCCCACCAGGGCAGCAGGCGTGCAGCACAGTCGGGCCCACCCGCAGGAGGGTCCAGCTGCTCCTTTCGCCTGCTTCCAGAGTCCCCCAGTCCCTTCAGCCCCCCAGCTGCCCAGGGCCGGCACGAGGCGGAGATAAGCTTCGGATGGCAGCTGCCCAGCCACCCAGGGCCACCCGAGGTGCAGGTAATGAGGGCCGGCAGAGGCTTGTGCTGCCGGCACTGGCAGCAGCAGAGGTGTGATTGGGGTGTCGCCTTCCTCTGAGCGCCGGGTCTCCTCTCGCCCCTGAGGGCTCCTTGACTGTGAGAGGGGGCAGGCCAGGCTGAGGGACCCCCCCCTCCAGTGCATGAATTTTCATGCACCAGGCCTCTAGTATTTTTATAATAGTCAAGACTTTTCTTTCTCCTGTTATTTTTGACAGTCATGGGCATTCCATCTATTGGGTTAGTGGCATTCCTTGAGTTAAGGAGAGTTAACTCAGCTGGGAATACAGAAGTTAAATGAGTTTCTGAGTCTATTTTATTAACTCATAGAGTAATAGAGTTGTGAAAACCTGGCATTCCAATAAACAACCTTGAAGGAAGCAGTCCTAGAATTTATGCCCTGTGTATTTATCTCAAAGGATTATATGAGAATGTGACAATAGTTTTCTGCCTCTGGTCAGATAAAGAACCCAAGTATTTGCTTTAATGAAAGAAAAATATTTGGCAGAGGTGATTAAGGAAATTAAATTGTGGATTAAATGTCACAGGATCATGTTCTAGGGGTCATGTGTGATAGAAATCTAGACAGGCTTAGTGGGACTCAAGCATAAAGAAGGGTTAGTGAAAGGCCCTTGGAGAAATTTGAAAGCCACTTTGGCATCTGAAATCTAGAGTTTGCAAATTGTGATACATGTCCTTCAATGTGATGGGTAGAGGAGCATCCAGAAGTGGCCTCTTCCCTTCAGAAGAATATAAAAATGGCTGAGAGTGGGCTGGAGACGCTAAAATCCCTCGAAATAACAAGAAAATGAAGACACACATTGGTCTATAATAAACTGGGTATCACAGAGCAGAAAGGATATGGGCATTTGAACCACAGAGGCAGTGGATAGATGTCAACCAATAAAATCAATTAACATTATACAGCTCAAAAAATAAATAAATAAAATTAAAAAAAAAAGATTATACAGCTTATCCAAAGCCAACATGGGTTCTTGGTTCCAATGTAAAGTTACAAAGTCCCCCCCCTCCTCTCTCTCTCTCTCTCTCTCTCTCTCTCTCTCTCTCTCTCTATATATATATATATATATATATATATATCCATCCCAATTTATTTATAAATCCCCCTGGAACATAGATAACTCCCTCCATTGGCAAATAGAAGGGAAGGGAAGAGAGTAAATGTCATAAACAATAAACTAAGACAGTGTTACTCTAAAAGAGATTGACTTTTAAACAAGAATTTACTGAGTTTACATTCAATTTAAAAAATTAAATTTTCTACTACTAAGCTAAAATGAAAACTCAAAATCCAAATTTAGTTCAGTTACAGACATGGTGAGTGTACTCAATAGTTCTCTACCTAGGACAATTTTGATATCCTGATTAGAGACAAATTACATACTTACTATCTATTGTCTCTACCCTTTGATGAATACAGTAATTTAGTCTCTGTCCATAATTTAGTGTCCTAAAATAGTTGCTATTTTACAGGAAACAACTCATGGTTGGGTGGATAACAGATTATACCCCTAGCAACCACTGCAATCTTAGTCCAATTTGGTTGTGCACAATCCCTAGTTTATTTTTTTTTATTTAAAACATGCTGCCCAAAGGTTGGAGGTGGGTGAGGGTAGTTGCTTCCCCATAAACTTTTCTGTCAGGATAAATTAAGTCTTAGAACAAATGCTGCCACATATACAGATATAGATTAATAAAACATTAATTATCAAACAGGCATGAAACAGTTCATACAACCTATTTTGTAGGCTCCATGAAGTCTAGATTTCTGACCCTTTAGGTGCTTTAACTACCTTCTTGCATGAAAGGGTCAATATAGATGAATCCTAAACCATTTCGGAGGTTAGTATCTGTAAACAGTATAATAATTACCAGTATATATCCTCTCAGACTAGTGGTTCTCTACCTCGGCTGCACAATGGAATCACCTAGGGAGCTCTGAAAACCACTAATGCCTGGATTGCTTCCCCAAGGATTCCCAACTAATTGTTCTGAGGTGAGGCTTGAGCATTTGCAGCTTTTTAAAGAATTCCAAGTATGTCTAATGTGCAACCAAGTTTAAGAAACATATTTCTCAACCAGTAGTGGTACACATGAGTATTTAGGAATCAATCAAGGTTGGGGTTTCATTCCAAATGGTAAAATCTACCAACATCATTAGATTCTTTTTTTCCCTATGCCTCTGATTCTATTTTATGCATCAGTTTATTTTGTTCATTAGATTTCTTGTTCATTTATTTTGATTTTTAGATTCAATTATTGATAGGTATGTATTTATTGCCATTTTAGTGTTCATATTATTTATATTTATATTTCTTCTTCCTCTTCTTAAAGAATACCCTTCAACATTTCATGTAATACTGGCTTGGTGGTGATTAATTCCTTTAGCTTTTTCTTGTCTGTGAAGCTCTTTATCTGACCTTCAATTCTAAATGATAGCTTTGCTGGGTAGAGTAACCTTGGTTGTAGGTCTTTGCTATTCATCACTTTGAATATCTCTTGCCACTCCCTTCTGGTCTGCAAAGTTTCTGTTGAGAAATCAGCTGACAGCCATAGGGATGCTCCCTTGTAGGTAACTAACTGCTTTTCCCTTGCTGCTTTTAAGATTATCTCTTTGTCTTTTGCCCCTGGCATTTTAATTATGATGTGTCTTGGTGTGAGCCGCTTTGGGTTCCTCTTGTTTGGGACTCTCTGTGCTTCCTGGACTTGTAAGTCTATTTCTTTCACTGGGTAGCGGTAGTTTTCTGTCATTATTTCTTTTATTAAAAATATATTTTTTATTGGTTTCAAAGAGGAAGGGGGAGAAGAGAGAGAGAGAGACAGACAGAGAGAGAGAGAGAGAGAGAGAGAGAGAGAGAGAGAGAATGAGAGAGAATAATTGATCAGATGCCTCTTGCACACCCCACACTGGGGATTGAGCCCACAACCGGGCATGTACCCTGACTGGGAATTGAACTGTGACGTCCTGGTTCATACTTCAATGTTCAAGCACAGCCATGCCAGCCAGGCTGTCATTATCTCTTCAAATGTGTTTTTAATATCTTGTTCTCTCTCTTCTCTTTCTGGCACCCCCATAATGCAAATGTTGGTACTCTTGAAGTCGTCCCTGAGGCTCCTTACACTATCTTAATATTTTTGGAATATATATATTTTTATTTTTCTCTTTTGATTAGGTATTTAATATGTTAATTCACAAAGCCTAGTTTGTTGATTGAAAAATAAGAAACAGATCACTTTCAGTAGCTGCCTTTTGAGGATGTGCTCCCTATTTGAGTATCAGCTGACCAGGCTTAGACTATGCATTGTTCTTTAGTGTACCTGTACCCAATTTAGTGTTTGAGCTAGCTATTTAAATAATATACATCTAATATATGTGTGTGTGTATGTCTCTGTGTGTAGAATGTTAAGTATATTATAGGTAGTGTAACACCCTGCCCATCATATAGATAACCTGGATCCTGAGTGTATTTTCAACTCCTTCCATGTGGTCTATTAAGTAAAATATTTCTCTTGAGTTCTGTGAGTCACTTTAGCAAATGAATGAAATCCAAGGAGGGATCATAGAAGCCTCCAATATATAGCAGGTCATTCAGAAGCACAGGTGACAACAAGGAGTTATGACTGGATTCTAAAGTGAAGGTGAAGGCAGTCTTTTAGGACTAAACCCTTAACCTGTGGGATCTGACACTGTCTCCAAGTAGATGGTGTGATAATTGAGTTATACTTGTTAGACTGTGTTTGCTCTTTAATTACAGTTTATTCATGTCACAGTTGAACCCTAGCTGTCTCCAATAGTGATGATGAGAGGAAATAGGAAGTTCACCAGTTGAGTTTCTCTTTACCTTTCTGTTCCTGAGGCTAACCAATTACTAACCCAATGCCCTCTGTCTCAATGTCTTTAACTTGGATGATCCTTACCCTCAAAGGGAAAAGCAAGATCAGGTCCATGATTCAAATTGCAAGATTTTACACTTACTTTTATTCACTGTGGGATGTAATTGAGGCACAATATCACAAAAGCTAGTCTTTGGTTGTCATTCCTTTGACAGACAAGTGTCTGGGAAATTTGGGGTAAGATCTTATTTGATACAGACAGACTAGCAGGCACTGGGATTTTGGGGGAATGCTCAGCAGGTGCTTGACACCAGCCATAATTTGGGGTTTGGTCAGGACACCAGTATTAAGTAAGGGAAATAGCAAGAACAGACCTACTAAGGGGGCCCTTGGTATTTGTTGGCAATTATTATAAGAATATCTCTGTGTTTTGTTTAGAGATGAATATGTTAGAGTCACAAGTGTATTTTTTGAAGAGAAGCCCAGAAGGAGAATTTTAAATTAGAAAAGCTTTCTCATAGACAAATAAATCTATATCACATAGATAGTAGATGTGTTACCATTTTTAGGGAAAAGGATAAAGATAAAAGCTCAGATGCTAGATGGAGAGTTAACTCAATCCTGAGCCAGGGCATTTCAAACTCTGTTTTCCCCTAAGAGAAGGCAACATTAATTTACATATATTACTCAATCAATTTTAGAGCAGTTGTCAAATGGTCGAAGAGAGAATAAATAATAAAAATACTCATCTTAGTAGCCAGAGCACATTGGTTTTGTATTTACCACTCATTTAAGAGGAAAAGATCTCCGTGTTTTGTTTAGAGATGAATGTGTTAAAGTCACAAGTATGTTTTTTTTTAAGAGAGGCCCAGAAGGAGAAATTTTAAATTAGAAAGCTTTCTCATGGACAAGTAAATCTATGTCACATATATAGTAGATGTGTTACCTCTTTTAGCAAAGGCAAACATTGGTCTAAACATCAGAAAGCTAGTGTGTGCTTTACAATTGTGATGAGTAAATACAATTTCCTACAATAAATATTCCAACAGATAACATTTTCTATAGAAAATATATTCAACAAGCCCCTTGTAATTATAGTTTTGAGGTTAAGGGTGACATTGCACTAGGGATAAAAATAAAGCTTTGCAAATGAAAACAGAATGTTACCAGAGATTTTTTTCCATTTGCAACAAACTTGACCACAAATCAATTTTACAATAAGATAAGGAATATGTATAGATTAAGTTAAATATATACATGGATAATGTTATTTATACCTTGTGCCTTAATTATAATTGATTTATAAATATTTCCAACCTTCTCTATTATCTTTTCAATAAGGATTAAGAAAGAGCCCTGTATCCTTCATCTCCAAAAGCATTTGTATCAAAAATTGTTTCCCCTAAAGTTTCCTTATTAAATACTATTAAAATATTTGGTTTGTAGTTTTATTTTAACCAAAGTGAATCATAATATTTGGTGCTTAAATATTTCTAATTCCACAGTATACTCTAGATAATTTGCTTAAGTATTTTCCAAGTATTATTTTATTTTACCTTCCTTAGACATTTATGGACTAGGTATTCTTATTCCCACGTTGCAGATAAAGAAACTGATGATTAGAGAGAAGTTGTTTAGCTAACTTCTGCCAGAGCAGGAATTAGAACCCACTTTGTTCCAAAACCCTCTTTCAGAGACATAGGAGAGCGTGGCCCAAGATAGAATGTGGTACAGTCTGAGGCCCAATTTACAAAGTGCATTTATTGCATAGTTCATGGTGTCAATAGACACTTGTTGAATAATGTAGCAATGCCATCCATGTGCAGTTGACTAAATCTAATTCAAGCAGACTTTGGAGTTACCTGGTGAATGATTGTGTAGGCAGAATTGTTCCTGGTACTTTTGTGTGTTGACTTCTAAACTGTTTGAAACTGATGGCCCCCAAATTTTAAGTAGTCTGCTTCTTTCTCTGCAGAAATATATCTAGGCTTATTTTTCACATCAAAAATCCCCAAGGGATGGGGAAGAAGGGACTTCTACTACATAATGACTTATTTGGATTAAACAAATCCTAAACAATTGAGATAATTCATAAAAATATTTTAATGATACTGTTCTTTCAAAGATAATAATGAGATTTCTTTATTTTAAGATATATATGTTGCTGACAAATTATATCCCATTTTTCATTGAATTTTTCTATGTTATGAAGGAATGTATGTGCCAAGATATAATACTCCATTTAAGAATGAAAGTCACTTTCATTTATTTAAAGAGAAAGATGATAACTTGGGGATGACATTTGATTAGTACTCTAATTTACTATTTGTCAGTTTCTTCATAAATTAAATCTTTCAAGTTTGTGAAAAACACAGTTCTCTTCACTCAAAGAACAGGAACACTAAGTGATCTTTTATGGTCCCTCTATGATTATGTTCAAAGAAAAGGTAGTCATAGAAGTGCATGAACAATAGAGCAAGGGAAGGACATGGAGCTGGGAATCCAGAAGCTGATATTGTAACTCTAGGATTTTTATAATAACTGAGGAATTGGGAGCAAGTCATGACCTCACTTGACCTAAGTCTCCTATACTCATATGAGGAGACTGAAGTAAATAATTATAAGATGATTTTAGGCTGTAAACTCTACAACTTGAATGCATTTGAGTCTCATTACATTAAAGTGATTTTGATCACTTTACTTCTAAGTTAGTTTTAATGTTTCACATCAATAACATAAAGAAAATACAGACAGAGAGAGGAGAGAAAATGGTGGCCAAATAGGCAGACTATTCTTGCACCTCCTCCCAAGACCAGACTAGAAATAAAACTAAAATGGGGAATATACACCCGGAATTACCAACTGAAGTCCAGCTGAGGAGGAGACTCATATCAAAGAAGGGCAGAAAACACCTAGAGACTGGTAGAAAGGACAAAGTTGTGAGAAGGGCTGACCTAGCTCCACGGGTGGCAGGCAGAGAGTGAGGAGGGAGCTCTCGGTTATGCAACGATCTTTTCCCTCAGAAGATTGAGGCCTGGAACCCAGGCTGGTCTCCACAGCACGGAGCACCAGAGCCGAGACCAGCGGCCCACATAACATCCAGCCATGAAAGGTGTCAGGGATGCTGGCCACTGGGGAGTCTGGAGCTGGTAGACCTGAGCCAGTCAGAGAAAAAAAGCCTGGTTTTGGTGATTTTTTTGTTTTGTTTTGTTTTTAAACCCAGAACACAGGCATTTCATTTGCTGCTACTCACATGAGGCTTTGATGGAGGGAGGGCAGTGTGGGCTCAAGGTGCCTAAGGAGAGGCTGGAGTGGAAAGCATTGTGGGGAAATGAAGCAGCTGGAGTCCTGCATTCGGTTGTAACCCCCCAAACCAAAATGGCCATTTTTTCTGAAAAGAGCTAGCCACTCCCAAAAACCATAGAGCAGGAACAGGAATAAATCCTGCCCTAGGTGATATAGCCCACCCCACCATCAGGATCCCTGCCTGCCACACCCTGCTTCTTGACAGAGGAGACAGCCACAGAGGCCAAGCCTATGGGTTTGAACATTCTGAGAAAGCATCAGTGTGACTGGATTGGGGCTTGGGTGGTCCGCCCCACTATCCTGGGAACCTGACTGGTATTTCCCCTGCACAGGAAAGCTGATAGAAACTCCAGGTTTCCAGGCGATTCCACTGGACGGCATGTGAGGTTCTCTGCTCAGCCAAGAACAGAATAATATTCTGGGCCCTTCATAGAGGAGTAGCTCTGGGACCTGGAAACACACTCACCACTTTTTCTGAAATCAAAACCGAACCTCCTCATCACGGGACTAGACTCCCAATTCCGCTTAAAGCCCTTTCAGAAACAGACATTTTTAGAAAAATATATTTTATTGATTTTTTACAAAGAGGAAGGGAGAGGGATGGAGAGTTAGAAACATCGATGAGAGAAAAACATGGATCAGATGCCTCCTGCACACCCCCTACTGGGGATGTGCCCGCAACCGAGGTATATGCCCTTGACTAGAATCGAACCTGGGAGCCTTGAGTCCACAGGCTGACGCTCTATCCACTGAGCCAAACTAGTCAGGGCAGAAACAGACTTTTGAGTGGTTAAGATTGACAGCAGGCTGGTGGGTGAGGGCAGACAGAAGTGGAGCCTGGTGAACCTGAGGAAACTTACTGACTGGCCCTGTGCCCCATGCAGCTAACAAACCTTCTTTAAAGGGCAGCTTGGCCACGCATGCGTTCAGCAAAGTCCTGTGGAGACAGACACAAAATGTGGATCAGTTGGAGCTTCAAGCAGGTTGCTGAAAGCCAAAGGAGGACAGTTTCTGACAGTGATTAGTACCTCACAGGAAGCCCAGAATTGGTAGTCAGCTGCAGCCATCAGAAGTGCAGGATCCAAGGCAGCTCCTATGGGGCACTAAAGTAGGCTGAAATGAATGCTACTTCACTTAATTTTTTTCTCTTCCCTTTCTTTTTTCTTTATCTTCTTTTTCTATCTGCTTTATTGATGTTATTATTTTAGTCTTGATCATTTCTTTCATGTATATAATTTTTCTCTTCCCTTTTCCTACTCAATTTTTTTTTCTTTTCCTCCTGCTTTTTCATCTTTTTCCTTGTCTTATTCTGGGTCTACCTTTCTCCTTTATTTTCCTTTTCCAACATTTTTTTCTTCATCTTATTTTAAACCATATCCCTTCCCTTATTCTTAATTCTTATTATATTTATTTCATCTGACTATTCATATTCCTTTTTCTTCATACCCCTTTTTTGTTTGTTTTCTCCTTGTATTTTTTAATTTGTTCTTTCTTTTTTTCTATGATTTTGCTCTCTTTTCTCTTTCCTAATTCTCTCTTCTCTGGTGGTTGCTGTGGTTGTTGCTGTAGGGGTCTTGCATATGTTTTTTGTTTTGTTTCTTTCATTTCTTATTTTGTTGTGTTTTATTTTGTCTGTCAGCACTTCCACAATAGCTCATATGATGTGGTCAGGGGTGAGATTCATAGGAGATAGCATCCCGAATAGGACAACAACATTCAAGATCCAGTTACAACAGGAGAAACCAAATAACTCAAAAAAGGGGGCATCCTTAAAGAACTCAGCTCAGGAAATCTAAGAGACTGAAACACTGGGTTCCACAATACACCTACAACATAAGACCATCTCATAAAGTCTGGGAGGTATAGCAGTTTTGTCTTATACATTCAAACAAATACAAAGGGACAACATGAACTGTAACAACATTCATATCATAGGGGTAACAGAAGGATAAGAATTTGAGAAAGGACTAGAGAACCTATTTAAAGAAATAATGACAGAAAACTTCCTTGACCTGGTGAAGGAAAAGTCACTCAAGTTCAGAAACACAGAGTCCTAATCAAGATGAACCCCAAAAGATCTACACCTAGGCACATCATAATTGAAATGGCAAACATGGGAGACAAAGAAAGAATCTTAAAGGCTGTAAGAGAGAGACAGAAAGTTATCTACAAGGGAGCTCCCATTAGACCGTCAACTGATTTCTCAAAAGAAACACTTCAGGCCAGAAGGGAGTGGCATGCAGTACACAAAGTAATGAAAAACAAGGGACTGAATCCAAGACTACTCTATGCAGAAAGGTTATCATTCAAAATAAAATTGAAGGTGAAATAAAGAGCTTCACAGACAAAAAGTGACTAAAAGAGTTTATTAACACCAATCCAGCGTTAGAAGAAATTCTAAAGGGACTGTTGTAAGAAGAAGAAATGAAGAGAGAGAGAGAGAGAGAGAGAGAGAGAGAGAGAGAGAGAGAGAGAGAGAGAATAATTAACATGGAAACAAATAAGTACATAATAATAATAATCTTAAATGTAAATGGCTAAAATGCTTCAATCAAAAGAAATAAGGTATCTAAATAAATAAAAAATCATGATACATATATATGCTGATTTCAAGAGACACACCTCAGAACAAAGACTCACATGGGATGAAAATAAAGGGATGGAAAAAAATTTTCAATGCAAGTGGAAATGAACAAAAAGATGGGTATCAATATTCATATCTGACAAAATTGACTTCAAAATGAAGGCCATCACAAGAGACAATGAAGACCATTTCATAATATTAAGAAATTGATACCAGAGGATATGACACTGGTAAGCATATATGAAACCAATGCAGGAGCACCCAAATAAATAAAAAACTTCTGGAGGATTTTAAGGGAGAGAACCACAGCAATACAGTCATGGTAGGGAACTTTAAAATCCCACTAACATCACTGGATAGATCTTCCAGACAAAAAAAAAAAATCAGCAAGGAATGCCAGGCCAGTGTTGCTCAATGGTTAAGCATCTACCTGGAGGTAATTGTTTGAATCTTGCTCAGGGCACAAGCCCGGGTTGTGGGCAGGATCCCCAGTATGGGGCATGCAGGAGGCAGCCAATCAATGATTCTCTCTCATCATTGATGTTTCTTTCTCTTTCTCCCCCTTCCTTCCTGTCTGAAATCAATAAAAACATTTTTTTTAAATATATATTTTATTGATTTTTCACAGAGAGGAAGGGAGAGGGACAGAGAGCTAGAAACATCGATGAGAGAGAGACATCGACCAGCTGCCTCCTGCACACCCCCCACCGGGGGATGTGCCCGCAACCAATGTACATGCCCTTGACCGGAATCGAACCTGGGACCCTCCAGTCCGCAGACCGACGCTCCATCCACTGAGCCAAACCGGTTTCGGCAAAACATATTTTTTTAAAAAAGAAAAAAATCAACCAGGAAATAATCCTAAATGACACACTAGATCAGATGGAATTAATGGGCATTTACAAGACATTTCACCCCAAAGCTACAGAATATACATTCTTTTCAAGTGCACATGGGTCATTTTCAAAGATAGACCACATGTTATGACACAAAACAAATCTCTACAAATTCAAGAAGATTGAAATCATATCAAGCACCTTCTCAATGTGCATCAAATTAGAAATCAACTACACCAAACCACTTAAGAACATTCAAACACCTGGAGGCTAAATAGTATGTAACTAAAAAATTAATGAATTACCAAAGAGATCAAGGAAGGAGTAAAAAAAAACTTCCTGGAAACAAATGAAAGTGAACACACAACAACCCAAAATTTATATGACATAATGAAAGCAGTCCTGAGAGGTTAAGTTCATAGCATTACAAGACTACATCAAAAAATAAGAAAAACTTCCAATAAACTAACACTACAACCTAAAGAATTAGAAATAGAACAAGAAGAAAAGACTAGAGTAAGTAGAAGGAAGGAAATAATAAAGATCAGAGTGGAAATAATGACATAGAGACTAAAAAAATAACACAAAAGATCAATGAAACCAAGAGCTAATTCTTTGAAAAGATAAACAAGATTGATGAACCTTTAGCCAGACTCATCAAGAAACCAATAGAGAGGACCCAAATAAATAAAATCAGAAACAAAAGAGGTGAAGTAACTACTGACCCCCACAAACACAAAGAATTATAATAAATTAGTATGAACAACTATATAACAATAAGCTGGTCAACCTGTAGGAAATGGATATATTCCTAGAAAAGTACAATCTTCCAAGACCCAATCGGGAAGAATCAGAAAACCTAAATAGGCCAATAACAACTGATGAAATTGAAGCAGTAATTAAAAAAAAAACCCAGCAAGCAAAAGCCCTGGTCTGGATGGCTTCACAGGGGAGTTTTACCAAACATCCAAAGAATAGCTAATACTTACCCTCCTCAAACTATTCCAAAAAAATCTAAGAGGAAGGAACATTTCCATGCTTGTTTTAAGAATCCATCGTTAGGCTAATTCCAAAACCATATAAAGACACTAAAAAGAAAGCGAATTAAAGGCCAATATCCCTGATGAACATAAATGTAAAATCCTAAACAAAATATTAGCAAATTGGATCCATCAATACATTAAAGAGATAATAATAGTACACCATGACCAAGTGGCATTTATTCAGGGGATGTAAGGCTGGTACAATATTTGCAAACCAATACATGTGATACATCACATAAACAAATTGAAAGACAAAAACCACATGGTCATATTGATTGACACAGATAATGCCTTCCACAAAATCCAACACTCATTTTTTAAAAAGTGTATTTTTATTGATTCCAGAGAGAAAGGGAGAGGGAGAAAGAGATAGAAACATCAATGATGAGAAAGAATCATTGATCAGCTGCCTCCTGCACGCACCACACTGAGGTTTCAGCCTGCAACCCAAGCATGTGCCCTGACCAGGAATCAAACTGTGACTTCCTGGTTCATAGGTCAAAGCTCAACAACTAAGCCACACCAGCCAGGCTCAAAAACCCATTTTTGATAAAAACTGCCAGCAAAGTGGGAATTGAGGGATTATACCTCAACATAATAAGCGTCCTATGCGACAAACCTACAGCCAATATGATTCTCCATGTGCAAAAACTAAAACCATTTCCCCTAAGAACAACAAGAAGATAAGGATGCCCACTTTCACCACTCTTATTCAACATAGTACTGGAAGTCCTAGCCACAGTGATCAGAGAAGAAGAAAAAAATAAAAGGCTTCAAAATTGGAAAAGAAGGAATAAAACTTTCATTCGCAGATGACATGACACTGTACATAGAAAACCTTAAAGAATGCATCAAAAAAACTACTAGATTTAATAAATGAATTCATCAATGTAAAAGGATATAAAATTAACACCTAGAAATTGATAGCATATTTATACACCAATAATGAATTCACAGAAAGATAAACTAAAAAAAAAACAAAGATCCCATTTACCATTACAACAACAACAACAACAAATTAAGATACTTAGGAATAAACTCAACGAAAGAGTTAAAAGCCCTTTATTTGGAAAACGAATGGACCTTGAAAAAAGCGATAAAGGAAGAATAAACAAATGGAAGAATATAGCATGTTCATGGATTGGTAGAATCAACATCATTAAAATATCCATACTACTCAAACCAAGCTATAGATTTAATGAAATTCCTATTAAAATATCAATGACATTTTTCACTGAAATAGAACAAACACTCCAAAAATTTATATGGAACCAAAAAAGACCCTGTATAGCTGTAGCAACCTTGAGAAAGAATAATTAAGTTGGAGGGATCACAATACCAGATAAATGTTCAATTAATATTTGACAAAGGAGGCAAGAACATACAATGGAGTCAAGACAGTGTCTTCATGAAATGGTGTTGGGAAAATTGGACAGGTACATGCAAAAAACAATGAAACTAGACCACCAACTTACACCATACATAAGAGTAAACTTAAAATGGATAAAAGACTTAAATGTAAGTCATGAAACCATAAAAATCTTAGAAGAAACCATAGGCAGCAAAATCTCAGACATCTCTCATAGCAATATGTTTGTGGATAAATCTCCTAGGGCAGTGGTCCCCAACATGAAGCTCATTTCCCACAGGGGGAGCAATTTGATTTTTAAGGGGGGCAATTTGAAAATGGAGTTATTAACAGTGAATTTTTTGCATTTCTTATGGTTCTAGGGGCCTCATATACAATATATATACTGACATATTTATGCATTTCAGTTCACTGTTATTACTTTAAAACTTTATTTGCTATTTTATTCATATCACTTCATATTATTATTATTGTTGTTTCAACAATTTCTTAGTGATTTCTTCCTCGGTACTTCAACTGTCCTTTCATTCTTTTATTTTTCTCTTTCATGCATGCCATGTTCTTTGGAAGCTTGTTTAGATCAAGTTAGTGGCTTTTTAGGCTTCCTCCATATGAATAGGAGTTCACTTTTTTTAAAAAAATTATTTTTATTGATTTCAGAGAGGAAGGGAGAGGGAGAGAGAGATAGAAACATTAATGATGAGAGAGAATCATTGATTGGCTGCCTCCTGCACGCCCCCTACTTGGGATCGAGCCCACAACCCGGGCATGTGCTCTTGACCAGAATCAATCCCAAGACCCTTGGTCCATAAGCCAGCACTCTATCCACTGAGCCAAACCGGCTAGGGTAGGAGTTCACTTTTTGAATAATAAGAATTATATGTCACAGGGGGGACATCAGGATTTTAGAGATGCTTAGGTGGGGCAATGCCAAAAATAGGTTAGGAACCACTATACTAGGGCAAGGGAAACAAAAGAGAAAATAAACAAATGGAACTACATCAAAATAAAAAACTTCTTAACAGCAAAAACAACCATCAATAAAATAAAAAGGGAGCCCACTTTATTGGAGAACATATTTGCCAATGATAAATTGGATAATGGGTTAATCTCTAAAATATATAAGGAACTAATGCAATTTAACAAAAAGAACTCATACAATTTAAATAGTCCAATTAAAATATGGGCAAAGGATCTTAATAGATATTTCTCCAAAGATGACTTACAAATGGCCAAGAGACTCATGAAAAAATGCTCAAAGTCACTATCATCAGATAAATAAAAATTAAAATGACAATGAGGTATTATCTCATACCTGTCAGAATGGCTATCATCAACAAATCAACAAATGACAAGTGCTGGTGAGGATGTGGAGTAAAGGAAACCCTTTTCTGCTGGTGGGAATACAGTACAGACTGGTGCAGCAACTATGCAAAATAGTATGGAGTTTCCTTTAAAAAATTAAAAATGGAACTGCCATTTGACCCAGTGATCTCACTTGTAGGAATATATCATAAGAAACCCAAAACACCATTTGGAAAGAATAGATGCACCTCTATGTTCATAGCAATACAATTTACAATAACTAAGATCTGGAAACAGCCCAAGTGCCCATCAGTATGTGAATGAATAATAAAAGCTGT
Organism: Cnephaeus nilssonii; assembly: GCF_951640355.1. NCBI lineage: Eukaryota > Metazoa > Chordata > Mammalia > Chiroptera > Vespertilionidae > Cnephaeus > Cnephaeus nilssonii. Next base: position 24,941,468 of record NC_137071.1, read on the forward strand.
GGTACATTTACACAATGGAATACTATGCAGCTGTAAAAAAGAAGGATCTCTTATTGTTTGAGATAGCATTGAGGGACTTGTAGAGTATTATGCTAAGTAAAATATGCCAGACAAAGACAAGTATCACCTGATCTCACTCATATGTGGAATCTAATGAACAAAATAAATTGATGAGCTAAATAGATCCAGAGACATAGAAGCATGGAACAGACTGACAAATTTCAGAGAAAAGGCAGGGGTGGGGGTGTGGTGGGGATTGATTAACTGGGGAACTTATATGCATATATGCATAGTCCATGGACACAGACAATAGAATGGTGAAGGCCTGGGAGAGGCAGGTGCAGGGTGGAGGGGATCAATAAGAAAACAAACAAACAAACAAGTAGACATCTCTAATACTTTCATCAATAAAGATAAGTTTAAAAAATTGAAATGGATATGTAATTTAAAAAATAGATCCAGAGTCAAAGAAGCAAGGAATAAACTAAGGAATCTCAAGGAGAAGGTTGGGGTTGTGGGGGTGGGTGGACAGAGATTAACCATGGATTTTATATACATATATGCATAGCCCATGGCAGAAATCGGGCTGGCGGGAAGTGACAAACTAAACACACTTGGAGGTTCAGAAAAGGACTGTTTTATTTGCACCAATGCTGGCTCAGCTGAGTCCCCTCCAGAGGCTGAGCCCCACGTCCGGGTTCTGACCTTCTTTTATTCATGATAAGTTTCTGGGTATTCAGGGGTCTTTCCACACACGCGGCAGCCTGGGCAATTGGCTGATGCAAGAAGCAAGTGAGATTACAGAAGCCAAGGGCGTGGTTATGGAGGAGCATGTAAGGGGAGGGTTATCTGCTCTTGGCTTGCATTCTCATTCCCCCTTCTTGATTCTCAAGCTGCCCCTAGCAGACTTAGAGAACATCATTATTTTAAGGGTGGGTATAAACAAGGGATTTCCCACTGTGCTGTGTGAAGGAAATGTGGCGCCGACCACTCTTGCTACTTCCTGCTGAATGGGGGTGTCGAATGGGGAAGGGATGCAACAAGACGTATTGGTAGTTGAGGTTCTTTGTTTGAAGCATCAAGTTTTATTGCTTCTAAATGAGAAGAAATGAAACAGGTTAGCATGTTGAGAATATAGGGGCCAAAAACGTGTGACATGAGAAGCATTAGGAGGGGACCAGCGAGTGGGAGAGCCCAAGATGCCCAATTCCAGATATTACTCCAGGAGTTCCAAGATTCTGACAATTCCTATCTCCTTTTTGCGACCCATTCCTTTAATTGCTGGGCCATATCTGTAACTATTCCTGATTGGTTAAAATAAAAGCAACACTCTTCACTTAAGAAGAGCATATTCCTCTCTTTTCAGCAGTTAGTAGGTCAAAACCCCTTCTGTTTTGTAATAATACTGCTGTTAGAGTATCTACTTGATCCTGTAAGGCTACGAAGGATTTTTCAACCTGTTCTATGTCATCTGAAAGGTCTTTTGATAATTTCTGTAATAGGAGGCTGATGAGGCTAATTCTTCAATACCAGTACCTATTCCAGCAGTGATTCCTAGTTCAATTAACAGGGGTATAAACCTGAATGGCTCTTTTATTTATTTATTTTTTAAATATATTTTATTTATTTTTTACAGAGAGGAAGGGAGAGGGATAGAGAGTTAGAAACAACGATGAGAAAGAAACATCGATCAGCTGCCCCCTGCACACTCCCTCCTGGGGATGTGCCCGCAACCAAGGTACATGCCCTTAACCGGAATCGAACCTGGGACCCTTCAGTCCGCAGGCCGACGCTCTATCCACTGAGCCACACCGGTTAGGGCTGAATGGCTCTTTTAGATCAGGTGTGTGCTGCCAAGGGAACTACAAGAGATTGATTGTTGGGGATAATGTTCATCTGAGGAGTTCGGAATATCAGAGTATAAGTTCCTGTCCAGTTAGCTGGCAGACATAAATAAGCATTTGTTCCCCATTCAAAGAAAATCCCCGAGGAAAGGTGACACCAAGGTAGGTCATTTGAACAGTTAATTGTCAATTGTTTGATTACATTGGTTGTCAGATATATGACCTACCAGCTCCATTTCTTGTTGGTTTTTAAAACATGTGGGAGCTGGTTGTGACAACTCTGTATTAGTAAGGACAGACCCTATAACATCTAGGCCTGTCGTGAGGTAGGATTGAGTTATATTAACTCGGGCCACCAGAGTGGCAATAACTTGTGGAGGTTCTAGGGAGAGACAAAATCAGCAGTTCTTAGCCAATGTAGGGTTGGTGGTGTTGAGGAGATGGTGAGTTGAGTTGAGAAGTTGGTACAACCGAGGGTCTAAATCATAGGTCTTCTGGGGTTTAAAGACAGAGAGGGACCTGTCTGACCCATCTGTGCTAGCTTTCCACTACCTCGATACTGTTTTGTTACAGGCATGATCCATCAGACATTCCATAGTGTGTTTATAGGGTCCAACAGGCTTGTTTGCCTGGAGTTCTGTGGCAGATGTGTCCCGCCCATTGGTGTTTCTGCTTTATTGTCCCAGTCCAATAACTTTTTCCTCCCCAGGTGCACGTGGAGGCTGTTACAACATGCCTTGGGTTGATAAGTATAGCTAACAAAGGTCTGGCCTCCCTGTTTCCTGAGAAAGCGGTCCTTCCAGTTTACATAGGGAGTTTCTAGGCAGGGACATTCAGGAAGGCTGGAGGTCTCAGTAAGGAAGTTTAGCAGCAGTGAAAGGACCAGCCTCATCTTGTTGGGTCTTTGGTCGGGGACAGCAATAAATGAGGAGGGCAAGGAAGAGGATAGTTAATATTGCTAATAGAAAAAGATAAGTAAGGATACAGGGTCCGAAGCCAGGATCAGCCCAGAAGGTGGTGACCATCGGGTCCACTGACTGAGTCCTTAGGCTTTTGTGGAGGTCAATCAGCAGGTTTTACTGTCTTCTTAAGGGTGATCTGCAGAGGGTTGTCTTGGTTGGGGGTTATCTTCCACTCAGGTTGGTTATCCTTTGGCAGATGGGATGCCTTCACTCGGGGGTAGTGTATCCAGGTGTTCAAACCTGCAACTTTAAAGGCTGTGGGAGTACATAGCCCCATTACTAAATAGGGCCCCTTCCAGGTTGGTTTGAGGGGTTCCTTTTTCCAGTCTTTTACCAAGACTTGGTCCCCTGGTTTATGGGGATGTACCATTATTCTCAGAGAAATGGGTACTCTGTCAGTTACCCACCTATGTACCTTAAGGACGGGTTTTCCTAGTCATTGCAACTGTTTTTGAATCTCTAAGTTTCCTAGTTGTTTTATGTCCTCCTTAAGTTTGATTAGTGGGGGAGGTCTCCATATAGGATTTCAAAGGGAAAGAACCCTATCTTTGCCTGAGGGGTACAACGTACCTGCAGGAGAGCCAAAGGCAGTATGTCAGTCCATGGCAGGTTGGTTTCCTGACATAGTTTTGCCCTAGCATGTTCAAGGGTCGAATCCATGCGTTCTACTTTCCCTGAGCTCTGAGGCCAGTAGGCCATGTGTAAATTCCATTGGATGCCTAGAGTCTTAGCTCCCTGCTGTACTACTTCCTCCACAAAGGCTGAACCCATAATTAATGGCATTCCATATCTCAGGATGATGTCTCTTAGTAGAGTTTTGGTTACTTCTCTTGCCTTCTCCCTGCATGTAGGGTAAGCTTCGACCCAGTCCGAGAAAGTACAGAAAAAAAACAGGAGATATTGGTTTCCCCTGCTGGGTCTTATTTCAGTGAAATCTACCTCTAGATCTTCAAAGAGTGCTTGGCCACAGCACTGGATTCCAGTAGGCCTGATGGGGCCTTGCTTGGCATTGTTTTGAGCACAGAGGAGGCAGCATTGGGAGACCGAGGCACAGAGGGACAGAAGTCAAGCAATCAGGTAGTACCGGCTCAGTAAGGCTTCTAGAATGGTTTTTACCAGGTGGGTGAGTTCCTGTTGCTGGAGGAACACCCAGTGGGCTAGTTGCTCTGGCCTACAGATTCTGTGGTCTTGGAGTAGCCACCATCCTTCCTTGGTCATAGTTCCTCCCTCTTGCTGTGCCCATTCTTCTTCCTGAGCTGTATATTTTAGGGATGAAGGTAGTTCTGATTTTGGATGGTGTTTCTTGTTCTCTTGCAGGTTGTTTAGCTGCAATGTCTGCCCGATGGTTTCCCTCTGACAGTGAGTCTTTTCCCCTTTGATGTCCCTTGCGGTGGATGACTGCTACTTCCTTTGGTTCCCAGACTACCTCTAACAGTTTCAGGATTTCATTTTGGTTTTTGATTCCTTTCCCTCCTGCAGCAAGGAGTCCTTTTTCCTTGTATATAGCCCCATGTATATGTAGAGTGGCAAAGGCATAGCACGAGTCAGTATATATGTTGGCCCGCTTATCCCTGCTAAGTTCTAATGCCCTCACTAGTGCCCACAATTCTGCTCTTTGGGCAGACCATCCCTCAGGAAGGGCCTTTGCCTCCAAAGTTTCAAAATACAAAGCTATTGCATACCCAGCATATCTTTTGCCCTCACCCATGAAACTACTGCCATCTGTGTACTGAATGAAGTCAGGATTATGCAGTAGTTTATCTGTTAGTTCTGGTCGGCCTGAGTAGACTTCATTAAGCACCTCCTGGCAGTCATGCTCTGGGGCCCCAGCTGCTATTGGCAAGAAGGTGGCGGGGTTTAGAGTTTTTACTGCTTCCAATCTTACTCATGGGTTTTCACTTAGGAGCCCGCAGTACTGGGCGATCGGGCATGAGTTAGCCAGTGCTGCCCTCTTGTGTCCATTAAGGTAATGATGGAGTGGGCCGCCTTGATGTTTATCCCAACATGAGCTTGTCTGCCTCCTTGATTAGCAGTGTGGTGGCCGCTAAGGCCCTCAGGCAGGGTGGCCAGCCTCCTACAACTGGGTCAATTTGTTTTGAAAGGTAGGCCATTGGTCTCTGCCAAGGCCCAAATTTCTGGGTTAAGACTCCCAGAGCTATCCCATTGTTTTCGTGTATGAACAGGTTGAAGTCCTGTGATAGTTCTGGTAGTCCCAAAGCTGGAGCCTCCTTGAGTTTTGTTTTGATGGTCGTAAATGCCTTTTTGTGGTCAGGGCCCCAGACAAGGGGTGCCTTTTCTTATCCTTTTAGGGTCTCATATAATGGTTTTGCCAGTTCTGAAAATCTGGGAATACATATTCGACAGAACCCAGTGGCTCCCAGAAACTCTCGAATTTGTCAACGGGAAGTGGGAACTGGAATAGCGCAGACTGCCTGTTTTCTTTCAGCCCCAAGCATTCGTTTGCCTTGGTTAATTCTGAAGCCTAAGTATTTGACTTCTCTTTGGCAAATTTGTGCTTTTTTTCTTTGACACCCGGTATCCAGCCTCCATCAATAGCCTAAGTAATGCCCTGGTTCCCTCCCAGCTTTGGGTCTTGGTGGGACTAGCCAATAGGAGGTCATCTACGTATTGGAGGAGGACACATCCTATGTCCTGTCCTGGGAACCTGGCCAAGTCAGATGCTAGTGCCCCCCTGAACAAGGTTGGTGAATTTTTGAATCCTTGAGGCAGTCTAGTCCAAATGAATTGTTCCTTTATGCCTGTGGTGAGGTTTCCCCATTCAAAGGCAAGCAGAGACTGGCTATTAAGCACTAGTTGGAGGCAGAAGAAGGTATCCTTTAAGTCCAGGCATGTGAACCATTCTGCCTCGGAAGGTATGAGTCCTAGCATAGTGTATGGGTTAGGCAGCGCTGAGTGCAGCATGATAACAGCTTCATTAATGGCTCTTAAGTCTTGTACCTGGTGGTAGTTGTTTGTCCCAGGCTTCTTTATGGGCAGCAGGGGGGTGTTCCGTGGAGACTGGCATCGCTTTAGAAGCCCCCACTTGGATAGTTGGTCTAGGTGAATCTGGATCCCCAGACATGCTTCCCACAGGACCATATACTGGTATATCTTGACAGGCTGAGCTCTAGGCTTCATGTCAATCAGTATCAGGGCATCGTTTTTGGCCAGACCAGGGGGGTTTTCTTCTGCCCAGACTAATGGGAACTCAGCCTCTAGCTCCATGGCCACTGTTGGCTCATTGGACAGGGAGGTATACAACCTCCATTCTTCCTCCCGTGGTACCCTCAGAGACAGAATCATGGGAGGGGCTTCCTTATCTAGGCGCAGTCATGCTGATCCACCCAGGGTAAATGCTATTTCTGCACCCATCTTTGCCAGGAGGTCCCTACCCAACAGCAGGACTGGGCAGTAGATACAGGAACTCATGTACTACCTGGTGGCCCCCCAACTGGCATCGTCAGGGGCCACAGAATGGTCTATGGGTTTTGGTCCAAGTAGACCCCACAATGGTGACTTCTTGTCCTGATAGGGGTGTCACTACAGAATGTTCAGCCCTTGTATCTACCAAAAAGTTCACTGTTTGGCCCCCAACCTTCATTTCAACCATAGGCTCGCAGGGGCCAAGTTGGATAGAGCCCAGTCTTTCCTAGTCAGAATCTAATCCTGCCAGGCTGATCAGGTCAGCCTCTAGTGGTTCTTCCCGGTAGCGGCTGGGTGGAGCAGAAGCTCCTGGCTTCCCCTTCTGACAGTTGGGGTACTCATTTTTCCAGTGCCCAGATTCCTTACAATAGGCACATTGGTCTCACCTCAGGGGCACCTTCCTTCTTAGTTCTTTAGTCCCTTGTTTTCTCTCTTTGGTCTCCTCCAGCAGGGCTGGTTGCTTCAAGGCAGCAGCCAGGAGAGCCACCGCCCTTTTCATTCTTCATTCTTCCTCCTTCTTGGCAGTGCTATCTCAATTCACAAAGACCTTGTTGGCAATTTCTAATAATTCAGTGGCATTCTTTCTGGAGAATCCCTCTAATTTTTTAAGTTTCTGTCTGATGTCGGTTTGAGCCTGCCCCACAAAGGCAGCATTGACCATGCGCTGGTTTTCAGGGGCCTTTGGGTTGAATGGAGTGTAGATGCTGAAGGACTTGCAGTCTCTCATAGAAATCAGCTGGATTCTCATATCATTTCTGCAAGACCTCTGAAGTCTTGGCCATGTTTGTAGGCTCCTTGGCTCCTGCCCTCATTCCTTGGAGGAAGGTGAGTTGATATCTTTCTTGATGATTTCTTCCTTCCTCTATGTTTGGGTCCCAGCATGGTTCTTCATCAGGCAAGGCTTCCCGAGCCAAGGCTTCTACATCTAGGTGTCCAGCTGGGGCTTGAGTCTGGAGCCACTTTCTGGCCTCTGTGACTATTCATCAGCATTCCTCTGTGTTGAACAGTGTGACCCAGGTAGGGCGATGCGTCTGAAATATGGATTCCGGGAGATCTACCATTGCCTGGGGTTTTTCGGAATATGGCGGCATGTGATGTTTCCAGTTGAGGAGGTCAGTGGTGGAGAATGGCTGATAGTAGAAGACTGATCCCCCCTCTTGTAGGGTCCTGTCAGAGCCTATTCTCTGTGCACTCCTTGTCTCCCGCAGTGGCATCTGCATTGCTGCTGCGGGTCTTGGTCCTTGGGCTTGGGCTGCTGACCTATGATGTCTTCCCACAGGCTCAGGGACCCTGGTTGTGGCAGTGGGCTAGCTGCAGGTGTGGGTGAGATCAGGCAGGTGAGGTTCCCCATCTTCAGGTAGTGGGGCATTGGGGGTATATGGTGGCAGCAGTGAAATGGCTCCTCTGAGTCCCCTTGTAATATGGGAGGCCGCTGTACTTTTCGTGAAATCTTCCTTTCACTTTGTGGCAGGAGGACCTTATATTGTCCCTAACCAGTAACATAGAACTGGACCCAGGAAGGCTTGATCTGAGCTACCTCTAACCATTGGTCTATATATGGAAACTGGTTGGGGTGGCCAGGTCTTCCAGTGACTACCTTAAATACCGCCCGGACCGTGGGGACATCAAGGGTGCCTTCTGAGGGTCAATTTTATCCCATAATCTCCTGAGAACCCCTTCTTAGTTTTTAATCATACATTACAGAACAGTGGGTTTGAAGGAACTTCTTCCCATGATGGAGTCCTAAATGATGAACTAAAACCCTCCCAGTGAACAGTGTCACCAGACAAACAAAGGGAGGGGGGGTTCTCTCATGTCATCTGCCAGCCGCTACCCTCATGGGGAATTAAGTGCCTCTTAGCATTGGCAGGTCAGTATAAGCCCCTAACCCAGATCAAGTTTGCAGAGAGGAACAGTGTCCCCCAGAACCTGACACCGCCCAAGCCCTATGAGGTCACCATGGAACTGCAGATTGGGACTCACTCAGGCTCCGTAGCTGATGCTGTGGAGCATGGTCACACACACACACACACACACACACACACACACACACACACACACGCACACAGATTCACACAGAGTTTGAGACTTCCACCTAAGAATTTCCTGTACTATGTGGTGACCACGCCACTCGGGAGGTGATCAAGCTCCCTTCCACCTCCACCTTAGAAGTGGGCCTGAACTTGGTCCTGGGTCCTTGGGGACAGTTACCAGTCTGATGTCCTGGTCCTGACAGGCTTTTCTGTCCCCCCTGGAGTCTGTTCAAGCACAGCAGTGACTGACTACTGTAGGCCCAGCGGAGAAGGTTGGGTCCAGTGAAATCACAGGTGGCACGCCTTCCTGTCTGTCGTGGGGACCTGAAATTAGTGGCCTTCTCTGCTGGCTTCTGACAATGGTGGCTCAAAGGGCCAGTGCGGTTGTCAGCTTCTTGATCAGGGAACCAAATGTTATGGCAGAAATCAGGCTGGCAGGAAGTGACAAGCCAAATGCACTCGGAGGTTCAGAAAGGGACTGTTTTATTTGCACCCGTGCTGGCTCAGCTGAGTCCCCTCCATGGTGATCAACAGCATATTCTTGTTATTTTAGGCTAAATTTGACATTAGTTGAATGTGCTATCAACATGAACTTTTATAGGTTTCACAACTCCAGCAGGGACCAGGTAGGATTAGACTCTGGCTATCGAAATTCATGTTTTAAAAAACATTTCACAAAATATTTCCTAATTTTTTTAATTGAGTGGATTAATTACTTTCACCCTTTACCTCTCTTCATCATGGAATACCCTGCCTCCCCATCTTGTCTGCATGGCAAATTCCTATTTACTATTCCATATGATATCAAATGTTACCTCTTGTAGGAAGTCTCCCAAATTCCCCCAGGTATAATCATTTGCCTCCTTTCTTATCATCCCATAGCATGTTGCATACAGAGGCATTAGAGCACTCATCTGCTGCACATGTATGTGCTTTTCACTGCTCAGGGTTTGATCAAAGAGTGGTTTATCAAAGCACATTCCTGGAGGGTGTCAAAGTATGAGGGAGAGATAAAACACTACTAAAATAAATTGGAATTGGATTGGTAGTTAAATCAGATTTGCCAAAAACTACTTGCACAAATTATGGTACACTAACTAATCCAAAGTGTAATTCAGAATGGAGATTAGAAAATGAACTGAGAAAAGGAAGAAATCAAGGAAGGAAGGAGGAAAGAATGGAGGGAAAAAGGAAGGAGGGAAGGGGAAAAAAGGAGAGAAGGAAGGAAAGAAGACAGAAACTCACTGTCAGTTTTTAATTATTATATTTGTTGTCATGCATATGTGATTTCCTGGTATAGCTACATGCTGTTTCATCAACCCTGACATAATAAGCTTGTTGGGCATCAGTGAACAGATGATTTTCACTGAGGATAAAATTACCTTACATAAATATAGTTGCAAAATCTTGATCCATGATGTTTAAAATTTTTTGTCTTGATTTTCTATTTGGCAATATATTTCTAAATTTACTGTGGATTCTTTGATCTCCAGTGCTCCTTTTTTTTTCTATTCTACACTTTTATTTCTTGGCTTTTTGAACTAAATACATCAAAAACACTTTCAAGATTTCAGAGAAGGTAATAAACTAGGTCACTCATTCACAGAATAAAGGACTTTATTTTACATTACTTAATTTCAGAATTTTATATTTCAAATTTCTTTTTTATGAGAATTCCTTTGCAGCAAAGTTCAATATTCATTCCATAGATCATTTTGCCATTTCACTTATTCTGAATAGAGTCTTTTTTCTGCAACGATTTTTGGGTTAACTTTCACATTTTCTGGATTCATGATATATCTTAGACATATTGGGATAAGGGTCATGTAAAATTTTTATCAGTTTTTCCACCATAATATTTTTATTTTGGTGAAGATGACAGTGAAGGTTTTGGGAGACATTCTGCTGACTCCTCTAATGATGCTCCCCCCAAGTTTCATTCATTTCTTATTGTATTTTATCAGTCTTTAGTGTGAATTTCGACATGAATAACAAATTACTCTGCCTTACTTTACTGAGTTGGGTTGCTCCCTTCCTGCAAACTCCCAGATATGAGCTTTGTTGCTGGCTATTGCTGACATTAATGCTGATCATCTTCCATAGTCATTGGTGATATAGTAGCCCTCCCTTGCCTGTTTATCCCTAAACCTCAGTTTAACTTTCTGCAGTTTCAGTTACTTGTGGTCAACCGTGGTCCGAAAATGTTAAATTTTCCCAACCATCAACATCATCTCCTCCTGACATACAGCTACTGCATGGCTCTATGATCCAGGATCACCCAAAGCAGATAATCCTCCCTATGATGTATAGTCAGAAGGTCAAGAGTAGCCTAAAACTACATCACAATGCATAGGTCACTCACCTCACTTTATCTCATTACATAGGCATTTTATCATCTCACATCATCACAAGAAGGGTGAATACAGTACAATAAGATATTGTGAGAGACCATGTTCACATAAATTTTATTACAGTATATTGTTATATTTATTCTATTTTATTATTAGTTATCGTTAATGTTTTATTGTGCCTAATTTATAAATTCAACTTCATCATAGGCATGTATGTATAGGAAAATACATAATGCAAATAAGGTTTGGTATTATCCATAGTTTCAGGCATCCACTGGAAGGCTTGTAATGCATCTTTTGCAGATAAGGGAAAACTACTATACCTGCAAGATTTACCAACAATGGGTAGCAATGTCAATTCAGTGGAAAGAAAGTGGAACCTATTAGAGGACAAAGGGGATTGTTCTCATTCAGAGGCATTAATGTTAACACCTTTCAGTAGAATAAACAGTGTTGTGCATTCAGTTTATGTAGAGGTAGTAATCTGCTTTATCACATCAAATTTCGATATTAGAATTTGGCTTATGATTACAGGTTGTTGGCTTCATAATAGCATTTCAGAACACACATGTGGCCATAAGGATTCCCTCAAAGTTAAAATGTCCACATAAATTGTTCTGGCTTCTCACGTGGCTGGGTGTGATGTCAGGAATCTTAACAGCAAAGTATTCCAGACAAAATATATGCTATTTTGTATCTAAATTGAGAGCTGAAGTAGAAGTTGAAGCTAGCATACACAGATGGAGGATCCAGGGGACCACCTCTGCTCACACTGCTGCTCTGACAGATGTTCTGTGGTCATTGAAGTGGCAATGGCATGGCTATGGGGCCTGGGTAGCATTTTAATTGCATCACTAAGTCATTTATATCTCTTAGGACCTCAAGTTCATCATCTGTGAAATATGACCAAAAAGCCTGCCTTTTTACATGAATATTGGGAAGAGTGAATAAAGTAATTATGCAATTATTTTGGAAGCAGTAAAGTATTATATAAACACTAGAGGCTGGGTGCATGAATTTGTGCACAGGTGGAGTCCAGCTGGCCTGCCCTGATGGGGGCCCATTGGGCCTGGCTGGTGGGGGGAGGGGCCACAGGCAGTTGACAAGCTGGCCCCACCCCTGATCGGGGTGTTCGGGGACGATGGGGGCGGGACTGGCTGGTTGGCTGCCACAGTGTGCATCATAGGCACCAGTCGTCTGGTCATTTCACCATTTCTGTCACTGGGCTTTTATATATATTGATGGTATATGATTACCCATTCATACTTCCTCCCCCATTCAGTATTTATTGAGCATCCATGTGCCTTTGGATCTTCTCTTTTGTCTCTCAGACTGCTGACAATCCCTCCTCCTGCCCTAGCCGTACCCCCTTTAACCCCTGCCCCATGTACTGGTTATCTCTGACTCATCCTTCAAGACTCTGGTTAAATAGCACATTTGCTTTTCCTATCCACTCATGCTCCTCTCTCCAGACAGTTGATTACCCCTGCTTTAGTGCTAATGCTCTACTAAGTACATACCTAGCATTTTACAGTTTATCACAACTGGCTTTGGTCCCCTCTGGTGTTTGTAAGGTCTTTGCTCTCAAAAGACTTCAACATGTTTATTTTTTGTATTTTCAATGCTGAGCAGAGGATGCTGGAAGATTGGGGATATTTGATGGAGAAGAGGCCAGTGGTATGGCCCACATTATTTTATTAGTTCAGATTCAATGCATGGATAGTGAGGGTGGCAGAGGAGGTTTAAGCTGTACTTTGTGTGTTACAGCAGCAATTTTCAACTGGTGTGACATAAGTGTTTTTAAAACATGCAATACCTGACTATTTAGTCAGGGGCACTGACCTCAGTTCCCTTAAATTGTGAAAAAAAAAGACAGCAGCCATAACAACAATAGTCATAAGGTATGAGTGAATCAAAATTATACCTATTTTTTGTGGTCATATCAGCAAAAAAAATAATATATTTTTTGTTATACCACAGAATTTTAGTAATTAGTTTATATGTGTCATAGATGAAACAGGTTGCAAATCTCTGCATTACAGTGTTCATGCCTGTCCAGGTAGTCTAATGAATTAGCCATATGAGAGCCACCACACATTGTCAAAATGTAATAATAACACATATCACATTTGCTTCAACTCTTTTTTTTTTGAGGAGGAGAAAGGAAAAATGTAATATATATTTCATGTATATCCATGAAGGTCCATTATACATCTACAGATTTCTCTGAAGTATCTAGCATGTTCCAGGTCCTTTCTCACTGATGGTCTCTATTTTTAAATAATACATGGACATGAATATGAAGCATAAGTGGTTCAAAGAATATAGGGGGAGATATAAATCTCCTTTCCACTCCTGATCTTCAGTTCCTTGGCTTCTATCCCCAGAGACAGATACAATTATCAGTTTCTAGTGCAATCTTCCAGATAGACAGATAGATAAAGAAATAGATATAAATATAGATATACATACACAGCTATACAAAGATGTAGATAACAAACAAATAAAAGGCTATGGATATATTTGTATATGTGTATGTGAAGGACATATTTAGATAAGGATAGCTAGATAATTGATGGACTGATAGATAAAATCCTATCTAATAATACACAAATATGCAAATTGACCATACCTCCGACACACCCACAAGCCACGCCCACAAGCCACGCCCACCATCCAATCAGAGCGAGTATGCAAATTAACTCAAACCAAGATGGCTACAGCCACAGAGAGCAAGGTTTCCTAGGTAGCGGAGGAAGCCAAGCTTTCCGCCTGCCCTTGCCAGGCCTAAGCCTCCACTCAATCTACAAATTTTCAATTACAAAAGGTAAACAAATTCAAACAAATGGCGACAGAATGGAGCTTGAGAGAGCAGGCCAGGGTTGCCGCCGGCAACAGGGGAAGCAAAGCTTTCCGCACACCCGGGCTGGGCCCACCCGCTTAAGGCAACAAAGTTTCTTTTTTTTTTTTCTTTCCAATTTTTTTTATTAAGGTATTATATGTGTACATATCTTGCCATTTCCCCCCCCACCCCACTCCCATATATGCCCTCACCCCCCAGAGTTTTGCGTCCATTGGTTATGCTTATATGCATGCATACAAGTCCTTTGATTGATCTCTTATCTCCCCCATCTCTCCCTAACCTTCCCCCTGTAATTTGACAGTCTGTTTGATGCTTTACTGTCTCTGTATCTATCTTTTTGTTCAATTTTATAATGTTCTTTATTATCCATAAATGAGTGAGATCATGTGGTATTTTTCTTTCATTGACTGACTTATTTCACTTAACATAATGTTCTCCAATTCCATCCAGGTTGCTGCAAATGATGAGAATTCCTTCTTTTTTATGGCAGCATAGTATTCCATTGTGTAGATGTACCACAGTTTTCTGATCCAGTCATCTGCTGACGGGCACCTAGGCTGTTTCCAAATCTTAGCTATGGTGAATTGTGCTGCTATGAAAATAGGGGTGCATATATCCTTTCTGATTGGTGTTTCTAGTTTCTTCGGATATATTCCCAGGAGTGGGATTACTGGGTCAAATGGGAGTTCCATTTTCAGTTTTTTGAGGAAACTCCATACTGTTCTCCACAGTGGCTGCACCAATCTGCATTCCCACCAGCAGTGCACGAGGGTTCCTTTTTCTCCGCATCCTCGCCAACACTTGTCGTTTGTTGATTTGTTGATGATAGCCATTCTGACAGGTGTAAGATGGTACCGCATTGTTGTTTTGATTTGCATCTCTCGGATAATTAGTGACGTTGAGCATGTTTTCATGTGTCTCTTGGCCTTCCTTCTGTCTTCTTTTGAAAAGATTCTATTTAGGTCTGTTGCCCATTTTTTTATTGGATCATTTATCTTCCTTTTATTAAGTTGCATAAGCTGCCTGTAGATGTTGGAGATTAAACCTTTATCAGTGATGCCATTTGCAAATATGTTCTCCCATGTAGTGGGCCTTCTTGTTGTTTTGTTGATCGTTTCTTTTGCTGTGAAAAAGCTTTTTATTTTTATGTAGTCCCATTTGTTAATTTTCTCTTTAGCTTCCATTGCCCTAGGAGCAGTGTCAGTGAAGAATTTCTTTTGGCATATGTCTGACATTTTGCTGCCTGTGGATTGCTCTAGTATTTTTATGGTTTCCTGTCTTATGTTTAAGTCCTGTATCCATTTTGAGTTTATTTTTGTGTATGGTGTAAGTTGGTGATCAAGCTTCATTTTTTTGCATGTATCTGTCCAATTTTCCCAACACCATTTATTGAAGAGACTGTCTTTATTCCATTGTATGTTCATGCCTCCTTTGTCAAATATTAATTGAGCATAGTGTTTTGGGTCGATATCTGGATTCTCTATTCTGTTCCATTGATCTATATGTCTGTTCTTGTGCCAGTACCAGGCTGTTTTGAGAACAGTGGCTTTGTAATACAGCTTGAAATCTGGTATTGAGATCCCTCCTACTTTATTCTTCTTTCTCAGGATTGCTGTGGATATTCGGGGTCTTTTTTTATTCCAGATGAATTTTTGGAGAGTTCTTTCAAGGTCTGTGAAATATGCCGTTGGTATTTTAATGGGGAGTGCATTGAATCTAAAGATTGCTTTGGGTAGTATGGACATTTTAATGATGTTGATTCTACCAATCCATGAACATGGTATGTTCTTCCATCTGTTTACGTCTTCCTCTATCTCTTTTTTCAGTGTCCTGTAGTTTTCCGTGTATAGGTCTTTTACCTCCTTAGTTAAGTTTATTCCTAGGTATCTTAATTTTTTTGGCGCGATGGTAAATGGGATTGCCTTTTTAGTCTCTCTGTCTGTAAGTTCACTATTGGTGTATAGAAAGGCCATAGATTTCTTGGCGTTAATTTTGTATCCTGCTACATTGCCGAATTCATTTATTAAGTCTATTAGTTTTTTGACGGAGTCTTTCGGTTTTTTTATGTACAATATCATGTCGTCTGCAAATAAAGACAGCTTTACTTGTTATTTTCCAATCTGGATGCCTTTTATTTCTTCTTCTTGTCTAATTGCAATGGCTAATACTTCCAGTACTATGTCAAACAGGAGTGGTGAGAGTGGGCATCCCTGTCTTGTTCCTGTTCTTAGGGGAAATGTTTTTAGTTTTTGTCCATTGAGTATGATGTTTGCTGTGGGTTTATCATATATAGCTTTTATTATGTTGAGGTATGAGCCATCTATTCCCACCTTGTTGAGAGTTTTTATCAAGAAAGGGTGTTGGATTTTGTCAAATGCTTTTTCTGCATCAATTGATATGACTATGTGATTTTTATCTTTCAATTTGTTTATGTGATGTATCACGTTTATTGATTTGCGGATATTGTACCATCCTTGCATTCCTGGGATAAATCCTACTTGGTCATGGTGTATGATCTTTCTGATGTACTGCTGGAGCCGATTTGCTAGAATTTTGTTGAGGATTTTGGCATCTATGTTCATGAGGGATATTGGTCTGTAATGCTCTTTCATTGTGTTGTCTTTATCTGGTTTTGGTATTAGGGTGATGCTGGCTTCATAGAAGGAGCTTGGAAGTGTTCCTTCCTCTTGAATTTTTTGGAATAGTCTGAGGAGGATAGGTTTTAGTTCTTCCTTGAATGTTTGGTAAAACTCTCCTGTGAAGCCATCAGGCCCCGGGCTTTTGTTTGCTGGAAGCTTTTTGATGACTGCTTCAATTTCGTCCATAGTTATTGGCCTATTGAGCTGTTTAGATTCTTCTTGATTGATTTTTGGAAGGTTATATTTTTCTAGGAATATGTCCATTTCCTCCAGGTTGTCCAGTTTGTTGGAATAGAGTTGTTCGTAGTATTTTGTAACAATCCTTTGTATCTCAGCAGGGTCTGTTGTTATTTCACCTCTTTCATTTCTGATTTTGTTTATTTGGGTCCTCTCTCTTTGCTTCTTGGTGAGCCTGGCTAGAGGTCCATCAATCTTGTTTATCCTTTCAAAGAACCAGCTCTTGGTTTTGTTGATCTTATGTATTGTTTCTTTGGTCTCTATGTCATTTATCTCTGCTCTGATCTTTGTTATTTCCTTCCTTCTGGTTTCACTGGGCTTTTCTTGCTGCGCTTTTTCTAGCTCTTTGAGTTGTAGGGTTAAGTAATTTATTACCATTGTTTCTTGTTTTTTGCAATAGGCTTGTAGAGCTATGAACTTCCCTCTCAAGACTGCTTTCGCTGTGTCCCATAGATTTTGGATTGTTGTGTTTTCATTGTCATTTGTTGCCATGATGTTTTTTATTTCTTCCTTGATCTCTCTGGTGACCCAGTCCTTGTTTAATAGCATGCTGTTTAGTCTCCATGTGTTTGATTTCTTTGGATTGTATTTATTGTAGTTGATTTCCAGTTTTATGCCACTGTGATCTGAGAAGATGCTTGATATAATTTCTATCTTCTTGAATTTGAAGAGATTTTGCCTGTGACCCAGCTTATGGTCTATCTTTGAAAATGACCCATGTGCACTTGAGAAGAATGTATATTCTGTGGCTTTGGGGTGAAATGTTCTGAAGATGTCAATTAATTCCATCTGGTCTAGTGAGTCATTTAGGATTGCTGTTTCTTTGCTGATTTTTTGTTTAGAGGATTTGTCCAGTGGTGATAGTGGGGTATTAAAGTCTCCTACTATGATTGTATTGCTATTAATCTCTCCCTTGATGTCCTGCAGGAGTTTTTTTATGTATTTGGGTGCTCCTATATTGGGAGCGTATATGTTTACCAGAATTATTTCTTCTTGTTGGATTTCTCCCTTTAGTATTATGAAGTGCCCTTCCATATCTCTTGTTATGGCATTTACTTTGAGGTCTATTTTGTCAGATATAAGTATTGCTACCCCTGCTTTTTTTTCATTTCCATTTGCCTGAAAGATATTTTTCCATCCCTTCACTTTCAATCTGTGTGAGTCTCTTGTTCTGAGGTGGGTCTCTTGTAGACAGCATATACATGGGTCGTGTTTTTTTATCCATTCAGCTACTCGATGTCTTTTGATTGGAGCATTTAGTCCGTTTACATTTAAAGTTAATACTGAAAGGTATTTGTTTGCAGTCATATCTATTTTTGTGTCTGTATTCCTTCTTACCTGTTTATTTCTTCTTTTTACAGTATTGCCTTTAGCAATTCTTGCATTGCTGGTTTGGTGGTGATAAACTCCCTGAGGCTTTTTTTGTCTGCAAAGCTCCTGATTTCCCCTTCAATTTTGATTGATAGTCTTGCTGGATATAGTATTCTTGGATTCAGTCCTTTGCTTTGCAACACTTTGTATACCTCCTTCCATTCACTTCTAGCTTGTTGTGTTTCTGATGAGTAATCATTTGACAATCTGATGGGTGTTCCTTTGTAGGTAACTCTCTGTCTCTCTCTTGCCGCCTTTAGGATTCTCTCTTTATCATTTATATTTACCATTGAAATTATGACATGTCTTGGTGTGGGTCTTTTGGGGTTGATCCTGCTTGGGACTCTCTTTACTTGCGTAACTTTTATCTTTCCCATATCCGGGAAGTTTTCTGTCATTATTTCTTCAAATAGATTTTCTAAACCCTGCTGCTCTTCTTGTCCTTCTGGCAGCCCTATTATACGCATGTTACTTCGTTTCATGTTGTCCCGAAGCTCCCTTAGGCTTTCCTCCTGCTTTTTAATTTTTTTCTCCAATTGCTGTTCAGCTTGAGCTTGTTTCTGTACCTGATCTTCTAACTCACTAATTCGGTCCTCTGCTTCTTGTAGTCTACTGTTGAAACTTTCCATGGTGTTTTTGATTGTAGCTATATCACTCTTCATTTCTTCCTGATTCTTGCATAAGTTGTTGATTTTCTCATCCATCCGTTGTATAAATTCCACGACCATTACTCTGAACTCCTTTTCGGTCATGTTGCAAGCTTCAGTTTCACTAATTTCCTTTCTTGGCGACTCCACATTTTCTTTCCTCTGTGAGATATTTCGTTTCCCCATTCTGGCTATTACCAGAAAGCTCAAGTTTCCGTTTGCGTGGACCTGGGCCGTGTGCTGTGGGGACTTCGCTCCACCCGAGTTTCACTGGAGAGCTCTGACACTAGGACGTGTGGCTGTCTTTGGTTGGTGGGAACCAGACTTGCCCAGGGTCAGTGTCCCCAGTGTTCTGTGTGGTCTCGTGTGCACACTTGGAATCAGGGGCCCTGTCTGCACCACACTGTTGGTATGCGCCGAAAATGAGATCCTTAGGATGTGCCAGGAGTCAGAGTTTCCCTGTGTCTGCACCAAGACTCGAGTGTCAAAGTCTCTGTTGCCTTGTGAGGTTTCTCGTTGAGAATCAGGGTCCCTGTGTGTGCATGCACCAACAATTGGGGTCGCTGGCTCTTAGTGTGAATGCGCTGTGAGTCAGGGATCCCCGGCAGCTGTGTCCGGCGTGCCAAATTCCCTGAAGTGGAGCTGTGTCCTGTGTGTGCTCTCTCTACTGAGCCAAACCGGCTAGAGCGCACATTCTTAAAATCCTGAAGGTGAGCTGATTCTGTGGTGCACTCTCCCAAAGTCCCGGAAGGGGGGCGGAGTCCGTCCTGTGCGCCAACTTCCCTGAAGGGAAGCCCTTCTGTGCTTGCCCTAAGATTCCCAGAAGGGGGAGCTGTGACCTGCAAGCCAAATTCCCCGAAGGGGAGCCCTCTGTGCGCACTGACAGATTTCCCCGACCGGGAGCTGCTTCTGTCCTGTGCCGCGCCAAATTCCCTAGAGGGGAGCGCGTCCCTGCGCAAAGCTCAGCAGCTTGGGGGAGGGGCGGGTCTATCAGTTACTATGGCGCTCGCGCACCTGCTGGGAGTGAGGTAGGCTCTTTGACTCACGGAATTCTGCTGAGAAGTCTGGATTCTTGTTTGTTGGTCTGAAGCTGTGATAGCAGTTCTCTGTGGCCAGTGGCTGCAGTGTCCTGGTTTGTGTCAGAAGCCAGGATCCGCGTCTCAGGCAGCTCTGTTTCCCAAGATGGCGTGGTGTCCGCGTCCGCACCAGCCGCTGAGAAGTTTCCGCTTTGTGCGCGGGGCTGCGCCGTCTAGGACTGCCCAGTTAGGGAGCCCCTTGGAAGACGTGCAGAATCTAACTGACCCTAGCTCACACACACACACACACCACACACGTCTACACTCTCCTCTATGAGTTCCTCACTCGCACTCTCTCCCTACCTTCCAGCCGGTCGCCATCTTTTTCCTGGTACCCAAAGTTTCCATTATAACCCCAACACAAATGGCTGCCGGCCTCAGAGGGAGCCCCAGGCTTGGCTCCGCTCCAGGCTACAAAGTTTCAATTGTAGAAGGAAAATAAATTCCAGATACCAGGGCCTCTGCTTGGGTTGCCAGGGGGCGTGGCTGACCTGCAAACCACCACAGGCCCCTCGCTCAGGCCACCCCACACCCCAAGGGAACCCCCACCTGATCCGGAATGCCCTTCAGGGCAAACCAACTGGCCCCCACCCCTGTACCAGGCCTCTATCCTATCTAATAAAAGAGTAATATGCAGATTAACCATCACTCCAACACACAATATAGCTGCCCCCATGTGGTCAAAGATCCTTCCCCCATGTGGACACAAGATGGCCACCACAAGATGGCCAGCAGGAGAGGGCAGTTGGGAGGCACCCGGCCTGCAAGGGAGGGCAGGTGAGAGGGACCAAGCCTGAAAGGGAGGGCAGTTGGAGGTTATCAGCCCTGCAGGAGAGGGCAGTTAGGGGTGACCAGACCGGCAGAGGAGGGAAGTTGGGGGCAAACACGCTGGCAGCAGAGTGGTTAGGGGGTGATCAGGCTGGCAGGCAGAAGCGGTTAGGGGCAATCAGGAAGGCAGGCAGGCAGGCAAGCAGTTGGGAGCCAGCAGTCCTAGATTGTGAGAGGGATGTCCGACTGCCCATTTAGGCCCGATCCCACCGGGCAGTCGGACATCCCTCGAGGGGTCCCATTTTGGAGAGGGTACAGGCTGGGCTGAGGGACAACCCCCCTCCGTGCACGAATTTCGTGCACCGGGCCTCTAGTATATAAATAAAGTATCTTATTTAACAGATTTTTTAGTTTACACTACTTGGTTTTGTGAATAGAATAGATGGGAATGAGGGTAGCCAACTCAAGAACTCCTAAGGATTTCATCCTTTTTTTAAAAATTTCTTTATTGATTAAGGTGTCACATATTTGTCCTCATCCCCCCATTCCCATCCCACACCCCTCCCCACGGATGCCCCAACCCCCTGTTGAACTTAACCATTGGTTAGGCTCATATGCATGCACACAAGTCCTTTGGTTGATCTCTCCCCCTCCCCCCACCCTCCCCTATCCTCCCTCTGAGGCCCGATAGTCCGATCGATGCCTCCTTGTTTCTGGTTCTGTTCTTTTTCATCAGTCTATGTTGTTCATCATTTCCCCTAGATGAGTGAGATCATGTGTCACTAGAGATATACTTATATGGACTGAATGTGAGATGAGCAATAATAGTTATGCTGACAGGCAAATGAATCCGTCTGTAGTGAGTTTCTTTCTGGACCAACAGTTCTTTTGAGACCCAATATCAATGTCCACCAGTTCCTTATGTGTACATGTCGGCACTGACCCCTCAGCTCTGGATGGTGGAAAAATGGTGGTGATGCAGTTTCGATTCCCTCTGGTTGGGTCTCGGCCGGACCCAGGGGCACGGCTTCATCCGGACCCAGGGGCACGTGGCCTCACCCGGACCCAGGGGGTGCGTGGCCTCACCTGGACCCAGGTGCACGCGGCTTCCCCCAGACCTGGGACCCAGCCTCACCCGGATCCAGGGGCACATGGCCTCACCTGGACCCGGGATCCAGCCTCACCCGGATCCAGGGGCACATAGCCTCACCTGGACCCAGGATCCAGCCTCACCTGGATCCAGGGGCACATAGCCTCACCTGGACCCGGGATCCAGCTTCACCCGGACCCAGGGGCGCATGGCCTCACCCGGACCCAAGGGCGCGTGGCCTCACCCGGACCCAGGGGCGCGTGGCCTCTCCCAGACCGAGGGGCGCGTGGCCTCACCCGGATCCAGGTGAACATGGCCTCACCTGGACCCGGGATCTAGCTTCACCGGACCCAGGGGCGCATGGCCTCACCCAGACCCAGGGGTGCGTGGCCTCTCCCAGACCCAGGGGCACGTGGCCTCACCCGGACCCGGGACCCAGCCTCACCCGGACCCAGGGGCACACGGCCTCGACTAGACCCGAGATCTAGCTTCCCCCGGACCCAGGGGCGTGTGGCCTCTCCCAGACCCAGGAGCTCGTGGCATCACCCGGACCTAGGTGTGTGCGGCCTCACCCAGACCCGGGACCCAGCCTCACCCGGATCCAGGGGCATACGGCCTCACCTGGACCCGGGATCCAGCTTCACCTGGACCCAGGGGCGTGTGGCCTTACCCATACCAAGGGGCGCGTGGCCTCACCCGGACCCGGGACCCAGCCTCACCCGGATCCAGGGGCACACTGCCTCACCCAGACCCAGGATCTAGCTTCCCCCGGACCCAGGGGCGCGTGGCCTCACCCGGACCCAGGGGTGCGTGGCCTCTCCCAGACCCAGGGTCGCGTGGCCTCACCCGGATCCAGGGGCCCACGGCCTCACCCGTATCCGGGACTCAGCTGTACCCGGATCCAGGGGCACACGGCCTCGCCCAGACCCAGGATTCAGCTTCACCCGGACCCAGGGGCGCATGGCCTCACCCAGACCCAGGGGCGCGTGGCCTCTCCCGGGCCCGGGACCCAGCCTCACCCAGATCCAGGGGCACACGGCCTCGCCCGGACCCAGGGTCGTGTTGCCTCACCCGGACCCAGGGGCGCGTGGCCTCTCCCAGACCCAGGGTCACGTGGCCTCACCCGGGTCCAGGGGCGCACGGCCCCACCCGGACCCATATACCAGCCTAACCCAGACCTAGGGGCGCATAGTCTCACCCGGACCCTGGGGGGCAGCCGCACCCGGACCCGGGACCCAGCCTCACCCAGACCCAGGGGCGTGCGGCCTTACCCGGATAAAGGGGCATGTGGCCTCGCCCGGACCCGGGACCCAGCCTCACCCTGACCCAGTTCCCAGCCTCACCCGGACCCAGGGGCGCGCGGCTTCACCCGGATCCGGGACCCAGCGGGGTTTCGTCTTCTTGATCCCAATTCCTGTTGGTCAATTACATCTCAGCAATTCCTTCGGCCATTTTCTCAGAGCTCCAGGGCAGCCGCCGCAGAACTCGTTGGGCGGCGGGCTCGGCGAAGCTCCGGTGTGCCTGGTGCGCGGCGGCGGGCTGGTCCCGGGTGGCTGCATCGGCCCTTGGGTCTGCAGCTTTGGCCGGTCGCCGAGCGTGCGCACCTGGCCACTTCCGGGGCATTGAGATTCTTGAAGGACTCGGATGTCAGCAAGCGCGGAGTCTCCTACCCCATGTCTCCCAGGGGCTCGTCTGTCCATGCTCGGCAGCGAGTGGAGCCGTCCCCTCAGCCGGAGACCGCCGGGGGTACTGCGCCAAGCACGTTCCAGGCCGCCATTGTGTCGCCTGAGCCGTAGTTCTTAAAGTGTGATCTTTGGGTCCCTGGCATCAGCATCATCCCGCGTACCCCTCTCTTTTATTCTAGTTGTAGAGCATCTGCTCAGCCAGCTCTCCGGTGGTTCTGGATGGTGTCTGCTCTGCTCTCCCGTCGTAGACTCAAAATTGTTGTGGTGGGCAACAATCAGGCTTCTGCCCTATGCCTCCATCTTGGTCCTCCTTTGTATAGTTAAGTCTTGATTGTTGTTGGTGTCGCTGGGAGAAATTGTCCTCCAGGCCAATTGGCCGTGCGGACCCTCTGTGTCTATAAAGGAAGAGTTGCTGTGCAGGAGACACGTTTATGGGCCGGGTCTTGGTGCAGCAAGGCTTTGGCGCTCACTGAGTCTGCCTCCCGAATGTGTCCCTTATGCTAGTGGTTGAAATCTGGTGTCATCTCACACCGACCACTAGATGCCCTCGTTTCTGGGTCTCCTATGGAGTGTAGGTCAGCTACCGTCTGAGACCACTCAGCAGGAGTTACAGCAAGAACTGCAGTTTCCTCCTCCTGCCTGAGCGGCCCTGGAGCAGTCCGACTGGAACCGCAGTTCATCTGGTCAAGCTGCCACAGGGCAGGCCACCCACATGCAAAAGCCGTTGTTTGGAGCCCAGGTGGGCCTGCAAAACGTGCTGGGCGGGTCTGCAAAATGTGCGGGGCGGGTCCCAGGGTGGGGCGGGTCTCAGGGCGCCACCAGGCCATGGCGTGGCGAACCGCAATGGGTGCAAGTCTGCTTTTTCTGCTTTCCACGTTTCCAAGCCCCCTCGTTCTGCACTCCAGCGCAGCAAACGCTGATTGCTGGGCGCACCTCCACAAGGAAGTTACTCCCACTCTCTGACACGAAGGCCGAGAGTCCAGCCTCTCCTCGCAGGCGTCTGGGGAGCTAATCTCCCCTAGGGTTGGAACAAAAGCCGCACAACCCTTCCCCTGCCACCAGCCCGACCCACGCGCCTCCTCACCTCAACCCCTCCGATTTCGCTCTTTCCTCTTCCCTCTTAGCTGTAAATCCACCATTCAGCCAGCTCTCCTGTGGTTCTGGGTGGCAGACGCTCTGTCCTCCAGTTGCATCCCCGAAATTGCTGTGTGCGGTGAAGTTCCTTTGTCCAACTTTGCTGCCTTCTTGGTTCTCCTCTCTCAAAATGGCTAAAGGACTTGAATGTAAGACGGGAAGTCCTAAAAATCCTCCAAGTCGCTGTTGGCAGTCTCCGGGGCCCCGAGGATCTCACTGGGTATCTCGGCCAGGTCAATGACGTGGATGGGCCCATCCTGCAGAAAGATGGTCTCTTTCTTCACCGAGAGCCACTGTGCCGAGTCCGCGCCCGCCGCCACAGCAGCTGCCGCGGCCGCCCAGGAGCTCATGGCCCAGGCTGCGGTGCTGACTGAGAGGAGCAGCCGCCCGGCCTGGGGAGACGCGAGCAGGAGTCACCGCGCTCACCAGTCCATCTTTTAGTTGTATTTCCGAAACTGCCATGAGAGGCAACAGATCAGCCGTTCACCTCCGCCGTCATCTTGGCTCCTCCCCCTTCAGATTTCATCCTTTATGAGAATAAATAGGTCCTGTAACATGTACATTTTTAATGAGCAAAGTTTGTTAATATCTAGACTTTACTGAGGTCCTTGATGGTCGCAAAGCAGTAGTACACCTTGGAGAGTCTTTGATCAGCCTGGTGTCTCCAGTTTATGTGGGAGTACACATCTCCCTTATGTTGGTCTTTCTTTACAGGAAAGGGGATATTACTATTTCAGTTTGGACAAGGATACATTTTATAAGTGCTGGTCAAGAATACATTTTGTAAGTACTGTGGGGGAACACAGCTCAGATAGTTTAAGAACATCTCATGTGTGAAGAAGGAAAAATAATATGACTCTTGAAAGGTTAACATGCTGGTATGCAGGCAGGCTAAATAGCCATCTCAGATGGTGATTTAAGAAAATTGCTAAGGGAAAGGAATAGGAGTTGGGATATACAAAGGGAAGGGTTGCACAACACCGAGCCAAGGGGACATTGGGTCAATGATGGCAGCTAAAATATACTTGGGACAGTGAAACAAGGAAGGGTATAGAAGAAGCAACAGGAAAGCCTAGGCTGGGCTGCTCTGATCACTGAGAAGTCTGAGAAAAGGGGGCCTTGGAGACAGGTTCACAGCATTAGCCTGGGATGAGCTGCCACTGCCCATTGCTCCCCTGGTTGCAAGTCTCATGGAGTCCCTTAGGTTGGGGGATATGTGCCAGTGGGAGAATGGCATGGGCATGCTCCTTGGAGGGAGAGCATGCACAGAGTCCTTTGTCCTGAGCATATTTATCTCTTTCTTGCAGGTGGAAATCTTAGGGGAGGTCTCCAACAAGGGTCTTAAGAGAATATTCATCAGCTTTCCAGGTGTGCTCTTTCAGGGTTGTGGTCTCCACTGATTGCTCCGTGCCAGGGCAAGGGGTCATTAGTCAATGTAGCTGGTATGGAGGTAGCCAAGGTGCCACTTGTCTGCTTTTACTGCTTTTGTGGGCCTGGAGCTGAAATACAACTGAGGACTAGATGTTATCTTTAGGGAAAAAAAGGTCAGGGGGTCTAAACCACATGACCAGTGATATGCTAGGGGAGAAAAGGTTACCCTGGGGATAAAGTTCTTGTTTTTCCCAGTTTTTCCCCTTACTAGGCATCTGGGACTTTCTGCCCTAGTGAGTTTCTGTACCTGGCCCATCGCCCTTGCTCTGGGGGTGGGAGTGTGTGTTGTGGGGGTCATCTAACATTCTGGAAATCTGTATAACAACTTTTATCTGTTATTTATAGGAATTTTGCACATTTCTATTTTTCAATTCTGTCATCTGTATCTATTATAGATTACATACCATGAGAATTATTTTTAAATTGCTGGCAAATTATAAATAAATTTTGGTGGATACTTATATTTCATTGGTTACAAAAATAAATTTAGGGAGATAAATTTGTGGGTGGCACAGTTAATTGGATCAAGAGTCTATGTTCATAACTGATAGATGGACCTATTGTATAAGCTCTTTCTTATAACAGAGTTGCCCATTTTGTGAAAGATTCTAAAAAAGTTTAAAAATGTCATTAATTAATAACATTTCCACATTACTTTTAACACTGAATAAGCATAGCTCCACCATGAAGTATCTTGGAAGTAAGCTGACTTTTTCTTTGGGGTTAATAAAGTTGTAGGACTTTATATATTTGTTTACTGATAAGCATGTATCATTTCTTTCTTTGGCAGTATGATGCAATTTATTGCATGCAAGAGGCAGAAGAATGAACTTATAGAGATTCAATTTTTTTATAAAGAAAATTTGAGATTTTTCACTAATTTTAATGCTTTTCTGTCAGACAAGTACTATCTTACACATTGCTTATAATTTAGAAAATAGGTTTATAGTTAAAGTTTTTCTTATATATTATGCAAAGCCACATGTCCATCAGTCATCAAAGGCAGCAAATGTCATAAATTTCTTCCATTTATACTTATACCATGGGAAAAATAAATATATATATGTTTATGTGGACAAATATATATAATATATACACACATTTATAATACACATATTTAGCTTTCCATATCCATATACACTGAGTGGCCAGATTATTATGATTTCTTAATGCATAATAATCTGGCCACTCAGTGTATATCCTATATAATAATCCTATATAATAAAAGGCTAATATGCAAATTGTCCCCTCGACCAGGAGTTCAACCAGCAGGCAGACCGGCCAACCGCCCATGTTCCCTCCCCCTGGCCAGGCTGGCCGGACCCCACCCATGCACGAATTCATGCACCAGGCCTCTATACTGAGTAGAAAGATTATTATGCATTCAGAGATCATAATAATCTGGCCACTCAGTGTATAGTATACCCATATATTACCCACTAGAGGCTCAGTGCATGAAAATTCATGCACTGGAGGGGAGGTTCCTCAGCCCAGCCTGACTCCTCTCACAGTCTAGGAGCGCTCAGGGGTGGGAGGTGACTCAACGATCAGGGGAATGAGATGCTCCATAACACCTCTGCTGCTGCCACTGCCAGCAGTGCAAGCCTTGGCTGTCCCTGGTTACCTGTGCCTTAGGCGGCCCTGGGAAGCTGGGCAGCCACCATCCGAGGCTTGACTGTGCCTCTGGCTGGCCCTGGGGCTGAGAGGACTGGGTGCTGCCATCTTGTGGCTGTGGGTGCTGCCATCTTTGAGGGCGTGGCAGTCAATTAGCATATTCCCTCTTTATTAGATAGGATTTTTCTGCATCTTTTTTTGTCACTTAAAACAAGTTGGAGATTGCTTTTTATAAGTATACTAGAGGCCCGTTGCATAAAATTAGTGCATGGGGGGGTCCCTCAGCTCGGCCTGCACCCTGGCCAATCCAGAATGCCTCATGGGATGTCCGACTGCTGGTTTAGGCCCAATCCCACAGGGCCTAAACTGGCAGTCAGACATCTCTCTCACAATCTGAGACCGCTGGCTCCTAACCATTTGCCTGCCTGCCTGACTGCCTGATCACCCCTAATCACCTTTGCCTGCTGGCCTGATGCCCCTAACTGCTCCTCTGCCAGCCTCATTGCCCCTAACTGCCTCTGCCTGCTGGCCTGATTGCCGCCTACCTGCTCTCCCTTGCCAGCCTGATTACTCCCTAAATTCCCTCCCCTGCTGGCCTGATCGACCCCTAACTGCCTTCCCCTGCTGGTCTGATCGCCCCCTAACTACTCCCCCCTGCCAGCCTGATCGCCCCTAACCACCTCTGCCTTGGCCCCTGCCACCGTGTCTTTGTCCAGAAGGATGTCCGGAAGATGTCCAGTCTAATTAGCATATTACCCTTTTATTAGTATAGATGACCTTGTTCATTTTTAAAAATTATATTTCTTCTATGGATGAACAATAATGTACAGAGCCAGTTCCCTCTTTATAACACTTGTTTTTAGATTGTTATTACAAAAGGTGCTAAAGGAATAATCTTGTATGCATATCATTTCCCAAGTACTAATTCAAGTATATCTAAAGAATATGACATTAGTGATTCCAAGAATATGTGCATTTTAAATTTTGATAGTTTTTGTCAAATTTACATTCCCTTCTGTAATTATGAAAGTACCTTACCCCCACTACATACTCACAAAAACATTCACTGGTTTGTTCTTACTTGATATATTCAATTTTACTCCATTTTAAAAGTATGCAGAGATAATTGACATTGATGTGTAACTTTCACTTTTTTAGCATATAAGCTTGAATACTATATGCATTGCAAATGGCTCATTTATACATGATTTACTTATAATGCTAACACTAGTTGAAAACTGAAAACAAAATTCAATACAATGATCTTTAAAATATAAAGGAAGAAATCTGAGAACCTGTTTGGTGGACTCTTTCTCACCAAATTTATTGGCTGAATCAAAGATCATTTTAGTTTTCCTATTAAAGTAGCTCAAATGCTTCTTATAGGATCCAAAGGATTTACTTGATAAAATGTTACTCCCTCTTACTTTTATTAAATCAATCTTCTATTTCCTGTGATTGCCTTTATTCCTCAAATATATGCAATAAATATTTTGTATGCAGTAAATATATACAAATATTTGCCTAAGAAATGTGCATTTGAATCCTGCATGTAGGCAAAATTTTAAAATCAATTGAATCACCAAATTGTAACTTAGAGTATCTTTTCAAATTCAGTATCTAAACACCTTTCTTATGTAGAGAGTGGGGGTGAGAGATGTGAGTACTCAGGATTGATGAAATTCATGTATGAGGGTCTGGTGATTCCAGAAGTGGTAATAGTGAAGACTCAGTTTTAGCACAGTAGTACTTACCTCAGCCTTTAATATTATTGTTGCTGTGATGTGATCTTAGCTGTGCCCAACGAGTTCCTGCCCAATTTCTGAGCCTGGTTCTTTACTCTTCTTGCTAGGTCTATGCTGTCTTTCTTGGAACTTCTTTGCCTGCTAAGTGAGTTAAAGTTTTCTTTTGTTTTTCAAACAAAAAATCCACAATTAGTAGTAAACCAGCATTTATTTAATTGCTTATTTAAAATGGTGTGAGTTGGTCAAATGGCAAATGGCTTATAAGCAGATATTGACTATTAAGATGTTATAAATAAAAAGCATTTATTTGACAAAATGTAGATCAAAACTTGAATTACTGGTTAGAACTTGTACTTCCTATTGAACCCTCCCACATACCAACATATATTGTGAACACACTTCAAGCTGCCAAGCATAAATTGTTACATCTTAAATGAGAAAACACAACTTCTGTGAAATTTTGGAAAGATTTGAAAGAGGAGTTCTAGAGTTTTCATATCTTTCAATGCTTTTAGATTATGTTATGTCTGCTTTCAAGTAAATTTAATTATTTCCCATTCATCCAATCAAGTATGCCCAAGATGAAAGAACTAAAGGTGAAAAAAAGAAAGTTTTCTGGTCATTTTAAATACTTGAGAGGAAAATATCCTATATAATAAAAGTGTAATATGCAAATCGACCTAACTGCAGCAGGAACAACTGGTTGCTATGACGTGCACTGACCACCAGGGGGCAGATGCTCAATGCAGGAGTGACAAGGTGAGTGTCACTCAGCCAGAAGCCTCTCCCGCCTCTGCTGCAGGTGGGCAGTAAGGAGTGAGGGGTCCCAGACTGCGAGAGGGATGTCTGACTGCTGGCATAGGCCTGATTCCTGGGAGACATCCCCCAAGGTGTCCTGGATTGTGAGAGGGTACAGGCTGGGCTGAGGGACCCCCTCCCCCCAGTGCATGAATCTTGTGCACCGGACCTCTAGTTATTTCCATAATTTGCATTTAGACATATTAACTTAGTTTTTCTCCCAACAGAGGGAACTAAAGCAGAACTAAAAAGTATCTGCATCAGAAAAATCTCTGACATATGCCAAAAGAACTTCTTCGCTGATACTGCTCCTAGGGCAATGGAAGCTAAAGAGAAAATAAACAAGTGGGACTACATCAAAATAAAAAGCTTTTGCACAGCAACGGAAACCATCAATAAAACAACAAGAAAGTCCACTGCATGGGAGAACATATTTGCCAATGATGTCAAAGATAAGGGTTTAATCTCCAACATTTACAGGGAACTCATGCAGCTTAACAAAAAGAAGATAAACAACCCAATAAAAAAATGGGCAACTGATCTAAATAGACACTTTTCGAAAGAAGACAGAAGGAAGGCCAAGAGACATATGAAAACCTGCTCTAAATCACTAATCATTAGAGAGATGCAAATCAAAACAACAATGCGGTACCATCTCACACCTGTCAGAATGGCCATTATCAACAAGTCAACAAATGACAAGTGCTGGAGAGGATGTGGAGAAAAAAAAACCCTTGTGCACTGCTGGTGGGAATGCAGACTGGTGCAGCCACTGTGGAGAACAGTATGGAGTTTCCTTAAAAAATTAAAAATAGAACTCCCATTTGACCCAGTGATCCCACTTCTAGGAATATATCCCAAGAAACTGGAAACATCAATCAGAAAGGATATATGCACCCCTATGTTCATAGCAGCACATTTCACCATAGCTAAGATTTGGAAACAGCCTAAGTGCCCATCAGCAGATGAGTGGATTAAAAAAACTGTGGTACATCTACACAATAGAATACTACGCTGCGGTAAAACAGGAGCTCTTACCATTTGCAACAATATGGATGGAGATGGAGAACATTATGCTTAGTGAAATAAGCCAGGCAGAGAAAGATAAATATCACATGATCTCACTCATTTGTGCAATATAATGAACAACATAAATTGATGGGGAAAAAATAGATGCAGAAACAGAGAAACATCAATCAGAACATCAAACCTCAGGGAAGAAATTGTGAGGTAACCAGAAACCCAAGAATGCCTGAGAACGCCTTTCTAGCCACGCTAGCAATCATCAGATGTACGGTAATTTTACCTGGGATAAGAGGGTAAGTATTTTGGTCTTATGCTCCTGACCCTTCATGGGTAAGACCCCTTACGTGGGCTGATCCCCTGACTAATGTAGTTACCAATAATACCAAACACCTTGGTCATCCAGGAGGTCCATGGGTGGGGCAAGAAAGTATAAATACACAGGGGTCTCCACCCAGCTTCCCTTTTGTATGACACAAAATCAAAACAATGCCCCTTTGTGTGTACAATTAAAGAGAGGTTTCTGGCTTGTGTGGACACCAAAGAAAGGGTGTCACTACTATCACTACTTGCCCCAGTAGAGGTGCAGAAAATGTAACTAAGATCTTGTCTATATAAAAAGAAATGAACGGCCAGTTTGAAAGGGAATTGCCATGGACTAGAACAAAGAATATCCTTACATGATATTATTCTACACTGTCATTAAAATGTTTCCCAGATTTGGATCATCCCCAATACTTATAACAGTTCCTCGCACCCTTGGGGATAAAAAAAAAACAACAAAAAAAAACAAACATCTGTTTGGTGCTTGAAGACAAACTTAACACATCTCTTGATACTTTAGAATTATAACAGCATAATATACAATTATCCCAAGCAAACTTACAAACTCATTCTTTGAATGTCTGGCACCAATTTAAAAAGGACATGTAAGGATTTAATCCTTTTCATTGTGTAGAGGGCCTCCTGGGAAGGCACCTGAGCATTCTGTATTGGTCCCTCTTATCCTTTAGGCCAAGAGAGACCTTCTTCTCACAATTCAATTGCTCACAGCTGTTGCATGAGTTCTCTGTTCATGTCGAGGTTGAAGTCTCGTGATGACTGGTGCCATGGATCTGTCTCTCACCCAGTAGGGCGAACTGAGCCCTCCTGGAGAAGAAACCCGGGTTCCACAAGATATGTGATGAGTGCTGGGGCCCTGCCAGCAGGCGAGGGATCCCAAGGCAGGTGCTGGGCATGGAGGCCACGGGGGCATAGGCTACCAAGGAGACAAAACTGAACCTCACATCACCCTGCTTGGCCCCGGAGGATGGCTGGTTAGCCAGAGACGGGTAAGATTCCTCAAGGAAGGAACAACCTAAGACAGGCACAGTCGCAGAGGGGCCATCAGGAGAGAATTTGGGGATCAACAGAGGTGGGGCACAGACCCTCACCCCCCCAACATTGCAGGGGCCTGAACCCTAGCCCCTTCTGAGGGAGGTCTCCTGCCCCCATGGCTGCTTCATGATTCCCATGCCCAGCTCAGATCAGGACCCAGGTGACTGACAGAGACTTGGCCGACAGCAGCTGCCCTCTCACTCCAACAAGAATTGTTTGAGTTGTCTTGTACCCATGGTGTGGGGAAGTGGGTTTACAATATCTAAATCCAGCCTACCAACAGGAATGCTCAGGACCTACTCAAGAAGGCAAATAATCCCTTCCACTAATATTTACAGGGTAAAATAAGATTGTTGTTAGAGTAATAAATTTGACAGTAAAATAGTAGTCAAGTTTTCAGGCAAATTTAAATTGGCTAATTGAAACAAACGAATATTCTAGAAAAATTAATTGTACTGGACAAAAAGGTGTTCCTAAAGTGTTAACTAAAATTTTTATTGGTACTTCATCTCATGATAAAATTGTGCACCATGTAATGAACCTAAAACAGTAATATTATAGTGCAAAAAATTAAAATTTAAAGGCCATCAAGACTACATTATAAAATTTTCAAAAGCCTCCTAACATTTAAATCAAAAAAGGAGGGGATAGTAGAAGAATATCATGTAAGGAAAAATATCCTGTAAGTAAATTCCATCTAGAAAATTAATACTTTAGAAAATTAATTGTAAGGCTAAAAGCAAGACACCCATGAAAAACACACAAGTTGTCAAAACAAGCCAGAGGAAAATTATTTGGGCAAAAAATGCAATAGGATCCCAAGTCAAATTTATAGAAAACTAGAGGCCCGGTGCATGAAATTCGTGCATGGCGGTGCAGGGGGGGTGTCCCTCAGCCCTGTCTTGGCCTGCAAAGACGCCAGCATCCCTCACCCTGGCCTCTAGCCAGAGGTTCCTCCCCTCCTTCTGCACAGCCTCTGGGAAGATGCTTGTCCTGGGGCCTCCTCAGGGCCCTGGCCCACGACGCCCTACAGTTCGGGTACTCCGGGGCTTGGGCTTTCAGGTCTGGCTTCCTCATCTGGCATGGTGAGCATCAGCTGCCTTGGGAGCCTTGCCTTAGGAGTCACCCCTTGGACCATACTACTTGCGAGTGTGTGTGGGGGGGTGGCCTTGGTGGCAGTGATTTGATGTCTGTAGCATGCCCACTGACACCCACCACCCACCACAGCGCCACACTGGTCCCGTCTGGACTGCTGGCAGGGGGCTTCCAGTCTGCGACTGGGGCTGATGGGCTGCGACTGGGGGCTGCAGGTGGAGGACCCTGGCACCCATAGGGCTGTCAGCATCAGGAACTGGAAAGATCCATTTTCCTGGTTCCTTCCCTGCGGTTCAGATGCTGAGCTCTGGGCCCCAAAGGTCCGTTTACTCCCGCCGCATGGCCGGCCGGTGCGGGGGCATGTGCGCGCGGTGCCGGGGGGGTGGGGGGAGCCCTTTAGTCCCGCCGCACGGCCGGCCGGGGTGGGGGTGCGTGCGCGCGGCCCAAGAGGCCCGTTTACTCCCGCTGCACGGCCTGCTGGGCTGCAGCACAGCCATGGCGCAGACACTGAGCTTGCGCCGCCACCGGCGACGCGAGCTCAGTGTCCTGCTGGCCCCATTTGGTCCCTGCTCAGCAGCGTGGTGGCTGATCGCGAGTCCCCGCCCCCCACTCCTCTCACCAGCCCAATCGGCTACCCCGGCCACCCCAAGTCCCGCCCCCCTGTGCCTAATGGCCCAATCATGGGCATAGCGGAGGTACGGTCAATTTGCATGTTACTCTATTATTAGGTAGGATATTCCTTCATTAACTTTTGGTCGAGAATATATTTGTATATTTTCAGAAAACAACCTCGAGACCATGTGGATTCCAGCAACAGAGAGGAATCTACAGGACTACTCCAGCCATGAAGACAGAAGAGAAGCAGTCCAGAGATGGAAGACGCTGACGTGGCCTTCCCATACTAGCAGGTAGCAGCTGTGCATCACTGCAGGTTGCCCAGGACCAAACCAGAGAGTGTCAGACCTGCATTACCACCATTTGTCCACCATCCAAAACTGTAATGTCAGTGTTGACATGTACACATAAGGAACTGTTGGACATTGAAATTGGGTCTCAAAAGAACTGTTGGCCCAGAAAGAAACTCACTACAGACTGATTCATTTGCCTGTCACCATAACCATTATTGCTTGTCTCATTTTCGGCTCTTATAAGTGTATTTCTAATAGCACATGATCTCACTCATCTAGGGGAAATATTGAACAACATAGACTGATGAACAAGAACAGACCCAGAAACAAGGAGGCATGGATCAGACTGTTGGGCCTCAGAGGGAGGGTAGGGGAGGGTGGGGGTAAAGGGGAGAGATCAACCAAAGGACTTGTGTACAAGCATATGAGCCTAACCAGCGGTTAAGGACAACAGGGGTTTGGGGGCATGTGTGGGGAGGTGTCTGGGATGGGGATGGGGGGATGAGGACAAATATGTGATACCTTAATCAATCAAGAAATTAAATTAAAATAAAATAAAATAAAAAAGCCCATTTTAAAAAAAAGTATCTGCATCATTTCTCTGTAGCTAAGAATTATCTGGGTTTTCTTCCACATAGCTAAAATTTAAGAACATTATTATGAACTGCCAGATTACCCGTGGAGTCTATTTATTTGTCATCCTATTTCAGAGGAATTCATAGGATGTGTGTATCTCTAAAAGTGTAATTCTATTTAAAAAAAAGAAAACCTGAAAACAGTGATTTAAACACTCTGGGCCATATTTTTATCAGTTCACCTGTCAGGAAGTAGCCTGTGCAATAGTATGTCTTCAGGAATCCTGGCTCCTTCCATCTTCTCACCTCTTTTTAAAATATATATTTATTGATTTCAGAAAGGAAGGGAGAGGGAGAGAGAAACATCAATGTTGAGAGAGAATCATTGATTGGCTGCTTCCTGTACACCACCCACTGGGGATCAAGCCTGCAACTCCGGCATGTGCCCTGACTGGGAATCGAACGGTGACCTCCTGGTTCATAGGTCAATGCTCAACCACTAAGCAATGCTGAATGCTGGCTGGGCACAACAATTTAAACTGTTTATATTTTAGGCATGAAGCAGGAAGAAGAGCCAAAGCTTTCTCCTCCCAAAGCCCCCCTCCCCTGCACCCCCCCCGCCCTCCCAGCCTTTTAGAAAGATTTTACATACATCTCAATGACTACCAGAATGAACTCATATCTGGCCACTCTGGTTGAGAGGCTGAGTTAGTGACTATGTTAGCTTTCCCATTTCTTTAGTTGAGGAAGGCAAATGGAGAAAGGGTTGTAATTGCTTTTGAGTAGCCAATCCACAATATCTGCGGCTGTATGTTTTGTGTTTACCTGTTAGAGCACCTTCAAAGCACTTTGAATAAACTGAAACAAATAAGCTTGCTGTTTGTTTTTTTCATATTTGATGGCAGATTTATCTGAAAGGACCAAATCAATTAGTTGTTTTGGCACCTGGAGAAATACTTTGAGAAGGACTAATGCCTTTGGAAAAATTACACAATAGCAAAATTTATTTAATGAACTGTGTGATCTTGGCCAGGAAAAGATGTTTTGTAATTTTGTTGCCTTTGAGAGGCAGAAATGAGAGAAAATATTCTGGCTCAGACATTAATTTCTGTGAGTTTTTTCTTTTATTAAGACAATTTATACCACATGGAAGGCCATATATTTTTTTTAATTAACCAAGAGTACAGACCAAGTCCCACAATGTCATTCTTCTCAACAAAGCAAAGATAGTTTATTTGAAATTTGGAGGTCATTTAAGAGACTCTGTTCTAGACAATTAGACTGTGATTTTTGTGAAATGAATTCACACCTTCAGAATATGGATACTTTTGAAAGACAGGAGTTGATTAAATGTCATTCATTACTTTAAAGACAAAATAAAAATAATGAATTCAAGAACTTTTTCTGAGACCCCACAATTTATTCTTATTTTATTTTTTCAAAATGTTGGTTTTCCCCCACCCCCCAATTTTGCCTTCTGACTGTGTTGGGAGTTAATATCCTGGGCTTTAAATATAAAAATTACAAAAGAAGCCCTATTGCTGTCTTAATTAAATTTTTTTTTTCTGGGAGCATTATATCTGTATCCTGGTCAAATCTTTGTCCTGCTTTATCACAGATTTTAAAATAACTTCTAATGACTGTGCGGTGATTTATTTGTACAAATGGCTTTCTTTCACACTATCTCATGTGTTTCTCACATTGATTCTGTGGGACAGGTATGGGAAATACTCTCACTTTATATGAGAAAGCTGAGTTTTAGCAAGGACTGAGATTTCCCGTTGATGGGGTCTAGTGCATAGTGAACCAAGTTCTCAGGGCACACCTCCTCCTCCAAGGACCATGCTCTTCCGACAACACCACCCAACTCCTCAGAAACTAGATGGGGAAACAAGCTGTCAATCATTGTTTGGCAGGTTTTGATCTATCATCTCCTTAAATTCCTTGACTCCCAAGAAACTCAAAAGTGAATGATAGAGGATTTCTCATGTAACTTAAGAAAATACAGCCTTTAAGGTGGTCACTTGGAATAATGTTTAGAATCAATCGGAGGGCTGTCTTGTTAAGCCAGAAACCTCTTATCTGTCATGAGAGTTTCAGGGAGGGGAGCCACATCTTTCTTCCTCCACCCCCTCTTCGCATCTTCCAGCTCAGCACCCATCCTGGGTGCCATTGCCATTCCAGTGAATCAGGAAGGCTGGCAGATGTGTGATTCTTCTCCCCAGCTGCTCATTACTTATCAAACTTAATTTATATGATGAGTATGTCTTACAGAATGGTTCTTAGATCGATTCCTTTCTTGATATTCTCCAGGAAAGGCAGGATATGATTCAGACAGTTCAATAGATTATTTTCATGAAATGGTCACATCTTCAACAGAGGATTAAAATAAAATGTGCTGCATTCTGAGAGATAGGAGGGAACAATACAAAACAGTGGCAAAAGGGGCCACACCCATGTCTTTTCAGAGGCTTTCTCTCATCAGTCAATACCCATCTGCAGATACAATTCAATTCATAGCATTAAAATGGGTCATTATCTTATACCAGAGGCCCAGTGCATGAAATTTGTGCATAGGTAGGGTCCCTAGTGGCTGCTGGCTGCTGGCTGCTGGCCAGGGCCTCCCTTCACACCCGCTTTGGCCTGGCACTGCCTGCTCACCTGCTCCATCATCCCGCTCTCGTCAGGGCCCATCAGGGTCAGCAGTGCCTCCACTGCCGCATATTGCCAGTGCTGCATCACCAATGCCCCGCATGTTCCACGCTGCCCCCTGGTGAAAAAAGGAAGGGCATAGAAGAAGCAACAGGAAAGCCTAGGCTGAGCTGCTTTTAGTCAGAGAAAAGGGAACTTTGGAGAAAGGTTCAGAGGTAAACCCAGGACGAGTTATCACTGCCCATTGCTCCATTGGTTGCAAGTCTCATGGAGTCCCTTAGGTTTGGGGATATGTGCCAGTGGGGGAATGACATGGGTGTGCTCCTTGGAGAACGTGCACTGAGTCCTTTGTCTTGAGCATATTTATCTCTCTCTTACAGGTGGAAATCTTAGGAGAGTCTCAGGTGAGGGTCTTAAAAGAATATTCATCAGCTTTCCAGGTGTGCTCTTTCAGGGTTGTGGTCTCCACTGATTGGTGCAGCTGGTCCTGAGGCAGCCAGTGCCACTTGTCTGGTTTTGCTGCTTTTCTGGGCCTGGAGCTGAAATACAACTGAGGCCTAGATATTATCTTTAGGGAGGAAAAGATCAGGGGGTCTAAACCACCTGACCAGTGATATGAAAGATCAGGGGTTCAAACTGCATGACCAGTGATATGCTTGGGGAGGAAAGGTTACCCTGGGGACTAGGTTCTTGTTTTCCCAGTATTGCCACTTGCTAGGCATATGGGGCTTTTTGCCCTGGTAAGTTTCTGTACCTGACCTGTTGCCCTTGCTCTGCTCATGTCTGTCTAACAGAAAGCACATTCTAACCTGGCTGAGACTTGTTTGCCCTGGGACATGGGAACTAACATCAGAATGCAGTCCATCCTCCTTTTCTGAGAACTGCCTATCATCATGGAAAGATTAACTACCTTGTTGCTAAAACATCTGGTATTGAGGCATCCAGTGCCAGCATGCATTGACTATAAACCTGTAACCATTATCCCTTTCCTATTTCCCCATGCCTGTAATTCTTACTTTCCCATGTAATCTTTGTTCTTCTACCCAATATAAGCAGCTGGCTTATGGGGAGGGGTAGAGCATATTTTTGTGGATGACCTGCTGCTCTCCCATAATGCCTACATTATTGGAATAAATGCTCACATAAGATTCAACCATGTCTCTGCTTAATTGGCTCAAGTAGTGACAGGCAACCAGGACCCATTGGTTGTCTGGTTTCAATTCCAGAATTATCATAGAGCACAACAGAGAATTATCATGGTCTCTGGTTTGCTTCTTCTTTGATTTGTTTTGCTAGATTGATATACACCCTGCTTCAGAATTTTACTGTGTAATTTTTGTGGAGGAGGAAAAATAATTTTCCTTCTACCATTCTAGGTTCTTGGCTAAGACCACCTGTCCTGTAATATAAGACAGATTAACAGGAGAAAAACAAACAGAACTTTACTAACATACATACATCCTGTGTACTTGTGAGAGACTCAGGAAAACTGAGTGACTCTCCAAAATGGCCTAAGCCATCTCCTTAAATACTATTTCCAGCTAAAGACAAAGGAAGATGTTGAGGGGAGGGGGACGAGTAATGAAAGGTTTCCATAAAAGGCACAGTAAACAAAGGTAAAGTTGTTATACAGATTTAAGTCATAGTCTTCTCTATTTATAAGGGTTTTTAGAGAATTAGTCATTCTTCTCTTGGTACAGATGAGGAGATGCCCTTACAAATGAATATTTTCCTTGCAAGTGTAAATGTTCCTTATGAAAGGTTAACTTCTATTCAGTTTTCAGAGCTTCCCCCATTTCTGCTGAGATTAAAAAAATAAATAAATAAATAAACAGCCTAAAATAATCCTTATGACAAAAAGACATATTTTGGGGTGGCAAGTTCTGCCTGCTTTCATTTTTAGTTTTCATTATTATAAGTCAGAGAGAGAGTGTAGATGAGAATAAGTCCTCAGTGAATAAGTAAATCTGATTTCTAAAATTTTACTCTGAACAACAAAAATAGTACTGCTCTTATAAAAAATTAATAATAACACACATGTTTATGGATGTGTTTGGTTGAATTTCAATAGAAGTCTAAAACAGTATGTTGTATATATTTGAATAAAGCAAATAGGCAAACATCTAGCAGAAAGAAAAGAATAAATGTGTAACACAGAACTACATTTTATTTCATTTTATCTTTTTGTTTGAATTCTACAAATTTAATAATATTCAGAGGATAGAAAAGGAATTGGAATTTCATAAAGAAATAGAATACCTTCTAGCAAAAGATCATGATAAAGATCAATATTTAACAAGCAAACATTATCATAAAATGTTACACAGTTTTATTTTCTTCTTAATTAGAAGAGAAGAGGGTATATTGATATTTGTTTTAGATGGTAGAAGGAAAATAAAGCTGAAATTATGGGAGGGAAAATACTTGATTTTTCTTCAGCTAATGGGATATTTCTGTTAAATAACTAAATTTCAACTGAGTAAATTTAAAGATAAAATTTGATTTTATTTAATCATTCATGAATTAAGCTGCATCCCATCTAGCAATAGAAAGAAGCTCCATGGACCTGCTGAAAAGTAAAGGTTTTTAAAGACACAGAGAGAGTAGAACAAAGGAAATTATTAGTAAAGAATGCATTGTTAAGGGCATGGTTGCCCTCCTAAGGGGACCAAAAGGCATCTATCAGTGGATCACCCCTTAATGCTAAACAGGAAATTTCACATTGACTGGTTATTTAAAGGTCACATTCCTGGGAAAAGCTGCCAATAGGTTTTATTAAGTCTTGGTGGGGCTTAGCACAAGTTATTTCTTTTTGGGCCTGTTGTTGTCTTTCTGTGTTTTTGTAACATTTCTAAGTGCAAGAGAGGGTAAGCAAAGCAACAGAACATATATAGATCATGGCTATATATAGAACATATATAGATATTTAGATAAATCTATAAATAAGTATATGTGTGTGATACTGTGATTTATAATAATAAATATATATTTGATCTTTGTCCCCATTTATGCCACAGAGCTCCTAAAACCTTTTAAATTTCCTATGATGAGAGCAACAAAGTAGTCTTTTGTTATGTTAATGAGGAAACTTTTACTTTTAATATTTTTATTTTTTTAATTTAAATTCTTTATTGTTTAAAGCATTACAGAAGTCTCCTTTTCCCCCTATTGACCTCTGTCTGCCCCCACCCCCCGTCTGTGTCCATTGGTTATGTTCATTTGCATGCATACAAGTCCTTGGTTTGATCTCTTATCGCCTCATCCTCCCTTCCCCTCCCCCCCCCCCCCCCCCCGCCTTCCCTCAAAGGTTGGACAGTCTGTCCAATTCTTCTATGACTCTGGTTTTATTTTTGTTCATCACTTCATGTTGTTCATTATATTCCCCAAATGAGTGAGATCATGTAATGTTTATCTTTGACATTATCACTTAGCATAATGCTCTTCAGGTCCACCCATGCTGTTGCAAATGGTAAAAGTTTCTTCTTTTTACAGCAGCGTAGTATTCCATTGTGTAGATGTACCACAGTTTTCTAATCCACTCATCTGCTGATGGGCACTTAGGCTGTTTCCAAATCTTAGCTAATGTAAACTGTGCTGCTATGAACATAGGGGTGCATATATCCTTTCTGATTGGTGTTTCTGGTTTCTTTGGATATATTCCTAGAAGTGGGATTACTGGGTCAAATGGGAGTTCCATTTTTAACTTTTTGAGGAAACTCCATACTGCCTTCCACAGTGGCTGCACCAGTCTGCATTCCCACCAGCAGTGCACGAGGGTTCCTTTTTCTCCGCATCCTCGCCAGCACTTGTCGTTTGTTGATTTGCTGATGATAGTCATTCTGACAAGTGTGAGATGGTACCTCATTGTTATTTTTATTTGCATCTCTGGGATGATTAGTAACATTGAGCATGTTTTTATATGTCTCTTGGTCTTCTGTATGTCCTCTTTTGAAGTGTCCATTTAGGTCCATTGCCCATTTTTTTTTATTAGATTGTTTATCTTCCTTTTGTTAAGTTGTACGAGTTCCCTATAAATTTTGGAGATTAAACCCTTATCGGAGATAACATTGGCAAATATGTTCTCCCATGCAGTGAGCTTTCTTGTTGTTTTGTTGATGGTTTCTTTCGCTGTGCAGAAGCTTTTTATTTTCATGTAGTCCCATTTGTTTATTTTCTCCTTAGTTTCTATTGCCTTAGGAGCTGTATCAGTAAAGATATTGCTATGACAAATATCTGCTATTTTGCTGCTTATAGCTTCTTCTAAGATTTTTATGGTTTCCCATATTACATTTAAATCCTTTATCCATTTTGAGTTTATTTTTGTGTATGGTGTAAGTTGGTGGTCTGGTTTCATTTTTTTTTTTTTTGCATGTATCTGTCCAATTTTCCCATCACCATTTATTAAAGAGACTGTCTTGACTCCATTGTATGCTCTTGCCTCCTTTGTCAAATATTAATTGAGCATAATGGCTTGGGTCAGTCTCTGGGTTCTCTGATCTGTTCCATTGGTCTATATGTCTGTTCTTGTGCCAGTACCAGGCAGTTATGAGAACAGCGACTTTGTAGTATAGCTTGCTATCTGGTATTGTGATCCTTCCAAGATTGCTGCAGCTATTCAGTCTTTTTTATTCCAGATAAAGTTTTGGAGAGTTTGTGCTAGGTCTTTGAAATATGCTGTGTGCTTGTGTGACTTTCTTCTTCCCCAACTCAGGGAAGTTTTCTGATATTATTTCTTTAATTTGAATTTGGGGCATAAGGCTGAGATTTACCAATTTTTTTTGTTTGCTTGTTTTTGTTTTGCCAACCCTACATCTAAATATATTGTGTACTTGGACATATCAATGACTTTTTTTGCGTGAAAACGGTAGGGAAGTCTACCCAAGGGCAGAGTCCTTTGGGGTAGTGATTAATGAATTTCTCAGAGTCTCCAAGAAATCCTCCTTCAAGACTGCTCAAAATTTATTGAGATGTCAACCCCTTTTCCAAGAGGAATAATCCTGAAATGAATACCAATTAAATTCAAATTCCAAAAGCAATGACAAAGCACCTATTTATAAATCTCTTGCGTATGAAACAGGTTGTGTGTGTGTTTTTTTGTTTGTTTGTTTTTTTGCTTGTTTCTTCTTTTTTTGTTGTAATATATGATAACATTAATAGCTGAATGAGTGTTAATGTAATAAGAATTCATTTACTTTGCTAGCTGAAATCATTGCTAATAACTGACATTAACTGTATTTTCTGTGCTAGTAGACAAGTGTATAACTCTTGGTAACTGTTCTGTATTATTCTTTTTTCAAATTTTCATCTGATATCACTTCAGTTTAAAGGGAAGGAAAATGGGTTGTTACTTATCTTCACAAATGTTTACTAAAAACTGAGGGACATTTTGTTAATGTTTGAGGTGTTAGTGACTTGCCCAAGATCACACAATCATTCTGTGTAAGAACCTGGATTCTCTCATGGCTCTGACTACCTTTAAAGCCTATTCTCTTACTGCTATCTTCAACTGCCAAACTTTCCCATTTTATTATCTAAGCTCTCTCTTCCTCACTATGCTCAACCATGGTTTCTGCA
Organism: Cnephaeus nilssonii; assembly: GCF_951640355.1. Classification (NCBI taxonomy): domain Eukaryota; kingdom Metazoa; phylum Chordata; class Mammalia; order Chiroptera; family Vespertilionidae; genus Cnephaeus; species Cnephaeus nilssonii. The sequence continues at coordinate 24,984,383 of NC_137071.1, forward strand.
CAGAAAAGTCATGAGAGGTTTTCATAAACAATATCTTCAAGATATATTACTTTTGTGTTTCCTTCCTTTAAACTTGCTTGACATTTCCAGTATTTAATCCTATATCTTTTTTTCCAAGTTTATATCAGTTGTGTAATTCCAAGCTCACTTTGCTCTACTGATAGATACAAAGGAAAGGACATGGTTATTGACATTTTTTTTAAATATCAGAAAATTCAAAATGAATGCATTTGCTTGAAACTGCATTTTCAGTTAATACTAAAATGCTACAGCAATGGTGCCATAACTAGCTTGATGTCAACAGCTAGAAAAATTGAAAGGTGTCATCTCTTTCAAGTGCCGCTCTGATCTCCATTTGTCAGTCCATGGCTGGGGATCTGGGCCAGTGAGAAGAGGCCTCCGGACGCTATGCAACGGCCCCACACTGTGCACACGACCCTCCACTGTGCACAGGACACTGTGCACCTGGCCCCACACTGTGCACCCGGCCCCACACTGTGCACCCGGCCCCACACTGTGCACAGGACACTGTGCACCCGGCCCCAAGCCTTACCTCCCTCCAACGGCTTGCACGTCACGCCCTAGGGGAGCCTCCCACTGCTGCCACCTTGCCGGCCTGAGAGCGCCTCTGCTGGGCGGGGCCAGTGTGACCAAAGGCCAACGGCCATGGCGTCTGCGCAGCTGCTGGTGGCGGTGGTCTGAGGTCTCGCGTGAAGCTCCCGGGCCAGCGCCGGACAAGCCCAACCTGTACGATTACAGCACCACCTACGATACCATCTACAGGTGTAAGACCCCCAAAAGGAGACCCTTACTCTGTCCCCAGAATTGACGGCAACCCCAATCAACCGCAGGAGGCGTCACTTGATGCAAACCGCAAGAGGTTTTTATTCCAGCGCGCTGGGGCTCAACTCCTAACTCACGCAGGAGCAGAGGGGTTGAACCGCCCAGTGGGAAATTTTACAAGCTTATATAGGCAAAAACTACACGTTGGGAGGGGTCACACACGGGTGGGAGGAAAAGGGGACCAAAAGCTGCTGGGAAATTCCAAAGGGGAGCTGTTAGTTACATATTAATCTTATATTCTATGTTTCTTTCTCTGTCCGAACAACACCGCTCTGTTTATTCTTTGAGCCGAGACAAGACACACAGCTTGTTCCCATCACTGGGAGAGGGACCTTGAGGAGTCGAGACAAAACACACTCTCAGCCTTACCAGCACAGGGGGAGAGACCCAGGGGGGGCTTTGAGACAAAACAGCTTTTGAAAAAAACTCTTCACTATTCCTTCACTCTCTTCTGGGAACTGAGCCATGCCCGCTCAATCCCAACTATTCCTGCCTCCCAGAACAGCCTCCGGGGCGCCAGCTCTGAGAGTGCACTCCTTCACAGGGACCTCCTCCGGAAAGACCGGGAGCTGTACACCCTCCTGTGGAGAAACAGGAGCATCAAGAGGCGGCCCGAGCGGTTCGCGAGCTGCAAGGAGGCCTTCGACCTGATCCTCGCCTGCGAGGAGAGGGTGTACGACCAGGTGGTGCAGGAGCTGAACTCGCGGGAGCAGGAGACCCTGCAGCTGGTGCACGTGATCACATGGACATCCAGGACAACTACCGCGAGGCCCGGCGGGGGGCCCTCCTCTTCTCCGAGCTCTGCCAGTGTGTCTGCCTCATGGACGACGTGGACAGCGACGTCGCCGAGCTGCTGCTGGACTCCGAGGAGCAGAGCAGCCAGCCCTTCCTGCTCACCGTCTGCTTCTACTGACGCCCGGGCCTCCTGCCCGCCCGCCCGCCCGCGGGGTGCCGCCTGTTAACACATGCTCCTTCCTGACAACGCTGTTCCACGCCCCCCTCCACATGCCCTGGTTGTGAACTCAATCCCCAGTATGGGGTGTGCAGGAGGCAGCTGATCAATGATTCTCTCTCATCATTGATGTTTCTATCTCTCTCTCTCCTTCTCCCTTCCTCTCTGAAATCAATAAAAATATATTTAAATAATAAAAATAAAAAATAAAAGTCTGTTTCTTTCTTGGTCAATAATGTTTTAATAAGTACAATGAAAAAAAATCTTGCTGCATATAATGTGAAAGATAAACAAAACTAGAAACTAGTTAAAGCCATAAAGGCAGAATTTTATTCACTAATAACTACTGCAATAGGGGAGAGAACTCAGTGTCACCTGAACTTAACTCCACTGAAACAAAAAGCAGGAGACTTTTTGAAGGCTGAGGTGTGCTAGAGGAAAGACACTGAGGCCACTAAGAAGGGGGTTTGCTCCACGTGACTAGACCATTCGGATTTGCAAAGTGGTATTTATCTGGAGGAGAAACAAACTTCACATATCTTTATGAAAGAAGGCCGTGGTACAAGTTGGAACAAGGGGCCTACTAAAGTTAAGACCTTACCAGACCATGGGGACAGATAAGGAACAAGAGTCATCTCCTTGAATGTGTGCATTTCAAAGAAATAGCTCTCATCTTTCAGGAGACAGTACTGGGTGCTGGGAGGTTTATATCTCAGAGGGGCAGAGAAAGGATTAATAATTGTATGCTTTCTAAAGTAATAGCTCTAAGGGAAGTTTTAGGGGCCTATCTGCCTATCACCAGGATTTAGCTGGAACAAACAATAAATTCTCCTGGTAGTCTTGAGCTTTCTCAGGCAGGCATTTTAAGGAGCTGGCTAGGATCATCCTAGGAACATGGCCTTAAAAAAACTCTAGAAGCCATGCTAGAAGTTGGTCTAGTCATTTAGTGCAGGGGTTTGAATGGAGTTATATGCTGAGAGTTTTTGTTTACCAATTATCAGAAACAATAAGAGTGAATCTTAAAAACATTATGTTGAGCTGTGAATTTCATATTATGACATTTTACTGTACATACTAGAAGCCCGGTGCACAAAATTCGTGCACGGTGGGGGGTTGTCCCTCAGCCCAGCCTGCACCCTCTCCAATCTGGAACTCCTGGAGGGATGTCCGACTGCCCGTTTAGGCCCGATCCCACCAGGATCGGGCCTAAACGGGCAGTCGGACATCCCTCTCACAATCCAGGACTGCTGGCTCCCAACTGCTTGCCTGCCTGCCTTCCTGATTGCCCCTAACCGCTTCTGCCTGCCAGCCTGATCACCCCCTAACCACTCCACTGTCAGCCTGGTTGATGCTTAACTGCTCCCCTGCCAGCCTGTTTGCCCCCAACTTCCCTCCTCTGCCAGCCTGGTCACCCCTAACTGCCCTCTCCTGCAGGGTTGATCACCTCCAACTGCCCTCCCTTGCAAGCCTGGTCCCTCACAACTGCCCTCCCTTGCAGGCCTGGTCCCTCACAACTGCCCTCCCTTGCAGGCCGGGTGCCTCCCAACTGCCCTCTCCTGCTGGCCATCTTGTAGTGGCCATCTTGTGTCCACATGGGGGCAGGATCTTTGACCACATGGGGACAGCCATATTGTGTGTTGCAGTGATGATCAATCTGTATATTACTCTTTTATTAGATAGGATAGAGGCCTGGTACAGGGGTGGGGGCCAGCTGGTTTGCCCTGAAGGGTGTCACAGATAAGGGTGGTGGTTCCCTTGGGGTGTGGGGCGGCCTGAGCGAGGGGCCTATAGTGGTTTGCAGGCCGGCCACGCCCCCTGGCAACCCAAGGGGAGGCCCTGGTATCTGGAATTTATTTTCCTTCTACAATTGAAACTTTGTAGCCTGAGGCGGCAGCCATTTCTGGGGCAGCAGCCATTTCTGGGGCAGTTAATTCACCTTCTACAATTGAAACTTTGTAGCCTTAAGCGGGTGGGCCCGGCCAGGGTGTGCAGAAAGCTTTGCTTCCCCTGTTGCCACCGGCAACCCTGGCCTGCTCTCTCAAGCTCCATTCTGCCGCCATTTGTTTACCTTCTATAATTGAAACTTTGTAGCTTGAGTGGAGGCTTAGGCCTGCAACGGCTATGGAAAGCTTGGCTTCCTCTGTTACCTGGGAAACCTTGCTCTCTGTGGCTGTAGCCATCTTGAATTGGGCTTAATTTGCATACTCGCCCTGATTGGCTGATGGGTGTGGCCTGGCTGGTGGATGTGGCTTATGTAGCGGAGTGATGGTTAATTTGCATATTACCATTTTATTAGAGGATGATTTGATTCAATTAAAAAATGAGTACTCATAAGAAAGATGTCAAGATAATGGGCAGATCCATGGCATGCTGGGAATTATTCTACCTCTTTAGAACTATGATCCTTGCCCAGAAATTCTCTTTCTTTTCAATCAAATTCTTGAATCCAGACTGCAACCTTCTTGTTTTTCTGTTCCTGATTTCCCCTTTGACACTCCCAGGAACTCGATTTCTTCATCTACCTAGGAATATAGTTGCACTATAGGCAGCTCCATTTACATCAATTAGGAAGTGAAGCAATGTCAACTGGCACATCACCACATAATCACCCGGAGCTGGCTCAGATTGGTAAACTGATTTGGCTAAAGTCATATATGTAGCTAACCACAGCAAATGACTTATAGCTAGAATTCTTTTTTTCTTATAATATAATGTAGCATAAAATTTCTGTACATGTTTGGACATTAGGTTAAGATAAACAGATTCCTTTAGTATATCATAATATAAGTTCAATTTATTCATCATGAGGAATACATTTATTAATTGTTCTATTTTTTCAAATGAAAATTCAAATAAACTCAGGCATCTTACATAGTCTTATTTCTACATTTTGATGTACTCAATGTATGAAAAATTGATTTAAATTATATCTGTTCCATGGCTTTCATAGTTTAACCTACTCTCTAGGCTTAACCTTTATTTTTAGTACTACTTTTTTATGGTAATAATACTTTTATTTGAGCTTTAAATATATTTTTATTGATTTCAGAGAGGAAGGGAGAGATAGAAACATGAATGATGAAAGGGAATCATTGATTGGCTGCCTCCTGTATGCCCCCTACTGGGGATTGATCCCACAACCCGGGCATGTGTCCTTGACTAGAATCGAACCCGGGACCCTTGAGTCAGCAGGCCGACACTATACACTGAGTCAAACCGGCCAGGGCTATTTGAGCTTTATAACTCTGAGTTTTTCTCCTTTAAAATATCTGTCATTAGTTTTTAAGACAGCTCCCCACAGCCTCAGCCAGGGTCAAAGTGAACTGAATATTGATGTTACTCATGTGAGCTTTCTGGGGCCTTAATCTGAAGGTCAGGTTGAATATCCAGAAGTGGGATATTTGGAAAGAGAAATATGACACTTAGTGAGATGATGCTTGAGAGAAGCTGGATCTCCTCCTGATTTGAATTTCAAATTCCCACAAATTAGCAAATACCATAATTTGAATGCAATTCTTTTTTGAAAAGTGAAGTATATGAAATATCCCTTGTAGCATGCACCACATTCAGAGCTTTCTTTTGTATCCATCCCTGTTCACATTGATACTTCTTAGGCAACCAAATATATTTAGATGCAAATAATCACTTCCAGTTTCTTGCTATATTCTTCTGAATTGCCTATTGGAAGGTGAAATCTTTGAATACATACAGAAGAGAGAGTAGATGAAAGAAGGGAAAAAAGAGGACTATGATTGATTCATGGCTTGGTTCTTTGGGGGTGGGCAAAAAAGACACATTATTCTGGCCACTGCAGCCTGGAAGCTTGGAATGAGGTTCATACCCTCTTTGGGACATCTGCCTTATTCTATTTCAGATAATTTGCTTCACAGTATATCCTCCTTGGTGATGTCCTTAATGAAAATTTAACCTTCAGCTTATTTCAATGTCTTTTCTCATTTTTGCCTTACAGTGAGTGCTATTGCCTAACAGGGTATTGTCCTGGATATCAGAGAAGGGAGGGGGCACCAATTACAAAGACTATACCCTGTCTGCCTGCATGAAGACTTTTAACCAGGAATCCATTTTAAAGAGAAGAGCAAGGCACAGGAGGAGCTGAGAAACTGAAATAGTTTAATTAATTATTTTTTAATTTAAATTCTTTATCTTTTAAAGTATTACATAAATCTCTTTTTTCCCCCATTGACCTCTCCCCGGCAGCCCACACCCCACAGCCCGAGCTCTCACTTCCCCACCCCCACCCCCTTCTATGTCCATTGGTTTTGCTCATATGCCTGCATACAAGTCCTTTGGTTGATTTCTTACCCCCTCACCCTCTGCTTTCTCTCATAGATTGGACAGTCTGTTCACTGCTTCTCTGACTCTGGTTCTATTTTGGTTCGTCAGTTTATCTTCTTCATTATATTCCACAAATGAGTGAGATCATGTGATATTTATCTTTCTCTGACTGGCTTATTTCACTTAGCATAATGCCCTCCAGTTCCATCCATGCTGTTGCAAATGGTAAGAATTCCTTCTTTTTTACAGCAGAGTAGTATTCCATTGTGTAGATGTACCACAGTTTTCTAATCCACTCATCTGCTGATGAGGCACTTAGGCTGTTTCCAAATCTTATCTATTGTAAACTGTGCTGCTATGAACATAGGGGTGCATATATCCGATCTGATTGGTGTTTCTGATTTCTTGGGATATAGTCCTAGAAGTGAGATTCCTGTGTCAAGTGGAAGTTCCATTTTTAATTTTTTGATGAAACACCATACTGTTTTATACAGTGGCTGCACTAGTCTGCATTCCCACAGTAGTGCAAGAGGGCTCCTTTTCTCCACATCCTCTCCAGCACTTGTCTTTTCTTGATGTGTTGATGATAGCCATTCTGACAGGTGTGAGATGGTACCTCCTGGTTCTTTTGATTTGCATTTCTCAGATGATTAATGACTTTGAGCATGTTTTCATATGTCTCTTGGCCTTCTCTATGTCCTCTTTTGAAAAGTATCTATTTAGGTCCTTTGCCCATTTTTTGATTGGATTGTTCATCTTCCTTTTGTTAGGTTATGAGTTCCCTGTAAATTTTGGAGATTAAACCCTTATCGGAGATAACATTGGCTAATATGTTCTCCCATGCAGTGGGCTTTCTTGTTGTTTTGTTGATTTTTTTTCTGTGAAGAAGCTTTTTATTTTGATGTAGTCCCATTTGTTTATCTTCTCCTTAGTTTCCATTGCCATAGGAGCTGTATCGGTAAATATATTGCTAAGACAAATGTCTGCTATTTTGCTGCCTATGGCTTCTAGGATTTTTATGGTTTCCCATCTTATGTTTAAGTTCTTTATCCATTTTGAGTTTATTTTTGTGTATGGTATAACTTGGTGATCTAGTTTCATTTTTTTTTTTGCACGTATTTGTCCAATTTTTCCAACACTATTTATTGAAGAGACTGTCTTGACTCCATTGTATGCTCTTGCCCATTTGTCAAATATTAATCAAGCATAATGGCTTGGGTTAAACTCTGGTTCTCTGTTCTATTCCATTGGTCTATATGACTGTTCTTGTGCCAGTACCAGGCAGTTTTGAGAACAGTGGCTTTGTAATATAGTTTGATATCTGGTATTGTGATCCCTCCAACTTTTTCTTCTTTCTCAAGATTGCTGCAGCTGTTTGGGGTCTTTTTTTATTCTAGATGAATTTTTGGAAAGTTTGTTCTAGGTCCTTGAAATATGCCATTGGTATTATAATTGGGATTGCATTGAATCTATAGATTGCTTTGGGTAATATAAACATATCAATGATGTTGATTCTTCCAATCTATGAACACAGTGTATTCTTCCATTGGGTCATATCTTCCTCTATCTCTTTTTTCAGCAACCTGTAATTTTCTGAGTACAGGTCCTTTACCTCCTTGGTTAAATTTATTCCTAGGTATCTTAATTTTTTTGTTGCAATGGTAAATGGAATTGTTTTTTTAGTTTGTCTTTCTGTGAGTTCATTATTGGTGTATAAAAAAGCTATAGATTTCCAGGTGTTGTAAATATTTCTCTTTTCCAAGTTCAGCGCGGCTAAAGAGCAGTCCTGTTCCTGAGTAGGGGCAACTGGGGATTGAGAAAATGAAGGAAAGACCTCACCTGGACCCAGGGGCGCGTGGCCTCTCCCGGGCACGGGACCCAGCCTCACCCAGATCCAGGGGCACACGGCCTCGCCCGGACCCGGGATCTAGCTTCTCCCAGACCCAGGGGCGCATGGCCTCACCCGGACCCAAGTGCGTGAGGACTCACCCGGACCCGGGACCCAGCCTCTCCCGGATCCAGGGGCATACGGCCTCACCCGGACCCGGGATACAGCTTCACCCGGACCCAGGGGCGCGTGGCCCCACCCGGACCCAGGTACCAGCCTCACCCGGACCTAGGGGTGCATAGCCTCACCCGGATGCAGGGGGGGCGGCCCCACCTGGACCCGGGACCCAGCCTCACCCTGACCCAGTTCCCAGCCTCACCCGGAACCAGGGGTGCGCGGCTTCACCCGGATCCGGGACCCAGAGGGGTTTCGTCTTCTTGATACCAATTCCTGTTGGTCAATGCCATCTCAGCAATTCCTTCGGCCATTTCCTCAGAGCTCCAGGGCAGCCACCGCAGAACTCGTTGGGCGGTGGGCTCGGCGAAGCTCCGGTGCGCCCGGTGCGCGGCGGCGGGCTGGTCCGGGGTGGCTGCGTCGGCCCTTGGGTCTGCAGCTTTGGCCGGTCGCCGAGCGTGCGCACCTGGCCGCTTCCGGGGTGTTGAGATTCTTGAAGGACTCTGAGGTCAGCAAGCGTGGAGTCTCCCACCCCATGTCTCCCAGTGGCTCGTCTGTCCGTGCTCGGCAGCGAGTGGAGCCTTCCCCTCAGCTGGAGACAGCTGGGGGAACTGCGCCGAGCACGTTCCAGGCTGCCATTGTGTCGCCTGAGCCGTAGTTCTTATAGTGTGATCTTTGGGTCACCGGCATCAGCATCATCCCTCGTACCCCTCTCTTTTATTCTAGTTGTAGAGCATCTGCTCAGCCAGCCCTCCGGTGGTTCTGGATGGTGACTGCTCTGCTCTCCCGTCGTAGACTCAAAATTGTTGTGGTAGGCAACAATCAGGCTTCCGCCCTATGCCTCCATCTTGGTCCTCCTTTGTATAGTTAAGTCTTGATTGTTGTTGGTGTCGCTGGGAGGAATTGTCCTCCAGGCCAATTGGCCGTGCGGACCCTCTGTGTCTATAAAGGAAGAGTTGCTGTGCAGGAGACACGTTTATGGGCCGGGTCTTGGTGCAGCAAGGCTTTGGCACTCCCCGAGTCTGCCTCTTGAATGTGTCCCTTATGCGAGTGGTTGAAATCTGGTGTCATCTCACACCGACCACTAGATGCCCTCGTTTCTGGGTCTCCAATGGAATGTAGGTCAGCTACTGCCTGAGGCCACTAAGCAGGAATTACAGCAAAAACTGCAGTTTCCTCCTTCTGTCTGAGCGGCCCTGAAGCAGTCTGACTAGAACCGCAGTTTATCTGGTCAAGCTGCCATAGGGCAGGCCACCCCCATGCAAAAGCCGTTGCTTGGAGCCCAGGTGGGCCTGAAAAACGTGCGAGGCAGGTCTGCAAAACGTGTGGGGCGGGTCCCAGGGCGGGGCGGGTCTCAGGGCAGGGTGGGGTCTCAGGGCGCCACCAGGCCATGGCGTGGCGAACCTCACTGGCTGCAAGTCTGCTTTTTCTGCTTTCCACATTTCTAAGCCCCCTCGTTCCACACTCCAGCGCAGCAAACACTGATTGCTGGGTGCACCTCCGCAAGGAAGTTACTCCCACTCTCCGACACGAAGGCCGAGAGTCCAACCTCTCCCCGCAGGCGTCTGGGTATCCCTGGGTCTGGGGGAAGCTAGATCCCGGGTCCGGGTGAGGCCGTGTGCCCCTGTATCCGGGTGAGGCTGGGTCCCGGGCCCGGGTGAGGCCACGCGCCCCTGGGTCCAGGTAAGGCCACGCGCCCCTGGGTCCGGGTGAATCTGGACCCCGTGTCCAGGTGAGGCCGTGTGCCCCTGGGTCCGGGGGAAGCTAGATCCCAGGTCCGGGCGAGGCCGTGTGCCCCTGGATCCGGGTGAGGCTGGGTGCGGGCCCAGGAGAGGCCACGCGCCCCTGGGTCCGGGTGAGGCCATGCGCCCCTGGGTCCGGGTGAAGCTGGATCCCGGGTCCGGGTGAGGCCGTGTGCCCCTGGATCCGGGTGAGGCTGGGTCCCGGGTCCGGGTGAGGCCTCACACACCTAGGTCTGGGTGAGGCCACGCGCCCCTGGGTCCGGGGGAAGCTAGATCCCGGGTCCGGGTGAGGCCATATGCCCCTGGATCCGGGTGAGGCCATGCGCCCCTGGGTCTGGGAGAGGCCACGCGCCCCTGGGTCTGGGTGAAGCCACGCGCCCCTGGGTCCGGGTGAGGCCATGCGCCCCTGGGTCCAGGTGAAGCTGGATCCTGGGTCCAGGTGAGGCCATGTGCCCCTGTATCAGGGTGACGCTGGGTCCCGGGTCCGGGGGAAGCCGCGCGCACCTGGGTTCGGGTGAGGCCACGCACCCCCTGGGTCCGGGTGAGGCCACATGTCCCTGGGTCTGGATGAAGCCGTGCCCCTGGGTCTGGCCGAGACCCAACCAGAGGGAATCGAACCTGCATTACCACCATTTGTCCACCATCCAGAGCAGAGGGGTCAATGCCGACATGTACACATAAGGAACTGGTGGACATTGATATTGGGTCTCAAAAGAACTGTTGGTCCAGAAAGAAACTCACTACAGACTGATTCATTTGACTGTCAGCATAACTATTATTGCTCATCTCACATTCAGTTCATATAAGTATATCTCTAGTGACACATGATCTCGCTCATCTAGGGGAAATGATGAACAACATAGACTGATGAACAAGAATAGAACCAGAAACAAGGAGGCATTGATCGGACTATCGGGCCTCAGAGGGAGGATAGGGGAGGGTGGGGGGAGGGGGGAGAGATCAACCAAAGGACTTGTGTGCATGCATATGAGCCTAACCAATGGTTAAGTTCAACAGGGGGTTGGGGCATCCGTGGGGAGGGCTGTGGGATGGGAATGGGGGGATGAGGACAAATATGTGACACCTTAATCAATAAAGAAATAAAAAAAAAAATTAAAAAAAAGAGAAAATGAAAGAAAGAGACAGACACAGAGATAGAAGAAAAAAGCTGGGGCCGGGTGGGACCACTGTCCTCTGACATGGACAGGGACAGGAACAGTGACCCAGAGCCAATACATCCTGTTTATTTTATACAGCAAAAAACAGGAAGTTTTACTAAAAGTCAAGACAAAGGAGATTATGTGCATTCTTGGGTGGGCCCAGTCATATTCATTCCTGGTGCTTGGCTGGATTTAAATAACAAAACCCACCCCCTGGCCCCTGGGCTGAAGGTCAAGCTGACACCACTCCTGCCTTTTGGCAAAGCATGTTTCTAGGACGTGGCTTTGCCAATGGCCACTGGATTCAGCTGACAATAATTAAAGAAATGCCCATGTGCCTTCCCAGGCGCTCTATACAGGGTGTTAATTTTGTATCCTGCTATACTAGTATTGCTGAATCCCTTTATTAGTTCTAATAGTTTTTTAATGGAATCTTTGGGGTTTTCTATGTACAATATTATGTCATTTGCAAATAAGGACAATTTTACTTCTTTTCCAATTTGGATGCCTTTTCTTTCTTCTTCTTGTCTGATCGCTATGGGTTGCACTTCCATTACTATGTGGAACAGGAGTGGTGAAAGTGGGCATCCCTATCTTGTTCCTGTTCTTAGGGGAAATGGTTTTACGTTTTGCCCATTGAGTATGATATTGACTGTAGGTTTGTCATATAAGGCTTTTATTATGTTGAGGTATAATCCCTCTATTCCCACTTTGCTGAGAGTTTTTATCAGGAAAGGGTGTTGGATTTTTTCAAATGCCTTTTCTGCATCAATTGATATGATTATGTGATTTTTATATTTCAATGTGTTTATGTGCTGTATCACATTTATTGATTTGCATATATTTTACCATCCTTGCATCCCTGGAATAAATCCCACTTGTTCGTGGTGTATGATCTTCCTAATGTAATGCTAAATCGGACTTGCTAGAATTTTGTTGAGTATTTTAGCATCTATGTTCATCAGGGATATTGGACTGTAATTCTCTTTATCTGGTTTTGGGATTAGGGTAATGCTGGCTTCATAGAAAGAGCTTCGAAGTGTGCCTTCTTCTTGAATTTTTTGGAATAATCTAAGAAGGGTAGGTTTTATTTCTTTGAATGTTTGGTAAAACTCTCCTGTGAAGCCATCTGACCCCAGGCTTTTGTTTGCTGGAAGCTTTTTGATGACTGCTTCAATTTCCTCCTTAGGTATTAGCCTGTTGAGATTTTTTTTCATTCTTCTTGATTGTTTTGGAAGGTCATATTTTTCTAGGAATATATGCATTTCCTCTAGGTTGTTTAGTTTGTTGGAATAGAGTTGTTCATAGTATTTTTTTTACAATATTTTGTATTTCTGTGGGGTCTCTTGTTATTTTGCATCTTTCATTTCTGATATTGTTTATTAGTGTGCTCTCTCTCCTTAATGAGCCTGGATAGAGGTTCATCTATCTTGTTTATCCTTTCAAAGAAGCAGCTCTTGGTTTCATTGATCTTTTGTATTTTTTTTGTCTCTCATTTATTTCTGCTCTGAATTTATTATCGCCTTTGAAATAGTTTAACCCTTTGCACTCGCTTGCTTTTTTCTTGATTCCTTTATTCTAATGCTAACCGTGTCGAGTCACACTCAATATCCGAGTGCAAAAGGTTAATTTAAATGAGGCATGGACAATATCTAAAATTATTCCATAAATTATTTAAATCAGAAATCAGATAAGTTTAAACCAAATTACACACACACACACACACACACACACACACACACACACATACACACACACACCACTTAAGAAGTAAGTATAGCTTGGGCAAAGACCAGATTAATTACAAAATAAAAATGAAGATGCTCCATTTCTCTACCAATTCCATTTATTATGTAAAATTTGCAACCTAGCTTAATCTTCTATCTTGGAGTTTCTTTAATCACCTTCACGTGCCTTTAATTATATCACTGTCTTAGATTGAAATCTCACCAACAATTTACTTTCTAGGAAAGTCAGATGTACACAGTGTGTGTTCAGTAATTAATATCTTAGTGAATTACCAATTAAGATTAATTCTCTTAATTTCGTGAACATGGGAGGACAGTTTGAATTGTAATTTTAGTGTCACATGGAGTCAAATATGGTAGAAATACCTTTATGTACTTCTTTTTATATAATGAATAATGAATACCTTTGGAGGAAAGTAAAGTCTCTACTCCTCTACATGACTCCATTATTAAAGAAAGGAACATTGTCCCAAGGTGAAGGATAGTTCCTCCTAAGAACCTTGCAGATGGGAATATCTCAATGAAGATAAAACACACAAGCTCAGTACTCCAAGAGTCTTGACTTCATACTCATACTGCCTATAGGAGTCCTGAGAGCAAGTAACTATATGGAGTTTCCATCTTAAAATTTTAAAAAAAGTATAATTGATATATAACAATATATTAGTTTTAGGTATATAAGATAATGATTGTATATGTCTATATATTGAGAAATAATTACCACAATAACTCTAGTTAATATCTGTCACAATGCATAGTTACAATTTTTTTTCTTATGAAGAGGATTTTTTTAAAGTTTTACTCTCTTAGCAACTTTTAAATATGCAATACTATTCTACAATGTTGTACCTTACATTCCCATGACTTAGTCATTTTATAACTGGAATTTTGAACCTTTTGACCATCTTCACCCAATTCTCCTACCACCCATCCCCCACCTCTGATAACCACCAATCTGTTCTGTGTTTGTTTTAGATTCCACACATAAACATATAAGTGAAATCATATAGTATTTGTCTTTCTCTGACTTATTTCACTTAGTAAAATACCCTCAAGGTTCATCTTCGTTGTTACAATTGGCAAGGCTTTATTCTTTTTTATGGTTGAAAAATATTTGGAGTTTTCCTCTTCAATGAAAAAACACACACAAAATACCCAACAGTACAACAAGCACTTATATCAGCTGCAGACATGTGAAAGAATTAGGCTCTGGAGCTTGGCTGTCTTTGCATAAAACACCTCTCAAAGAAATGCTGACAAGAAAAGTAATCACATTCCTCTCCCTTCACACAATTACCAGAGGGGAAATCAAGTTTTAGCAAGAACGTGATAGCTGTAAGTTTTATTGTTTATTAAACATGCAATCAATCATCAGAAATTTTCATAGAGAGAATCCAAGAATATGTCAGGAAACTTTATTAATTGAAATTAATCTTGATGTCTCTTTGAGAGAGGTTTGAAAGCAGGGTTTGTATTTTATTATGGCAGGAGAATGTGTGATTTATATGCACAAACATAAGTTAGCTGAGCTCTTGAAGCAGGTCCCTTTATTCTTGTAGGAAGCTGAAGATCCGTTGACAATTTTCAAAGAGAATGCACCGTCCGCCTAGATACTATGCTGTAACTGATCACTATACTAGTAACTCTTGAGTGCTTACCTATTTAACTATTAGATTCTAATTTGTTTTCCTATAAATCACTTTAAAGTAGACATGCTGAGTAAGGAAAGCTAATAATCATTTTCAAATATCTGTCAGGACTCTGCTCCCTGATACATATGGCCTCTAACTAGTTGGGCATCACTACATTATAAAAGATATCACCATTAAGTGAGAGGAAAACGAGGTATCTATGGCAAAAGTGCTGATCAGCTACAAGCTACTGGGTGTGACAACTTTAGTAGTCTACAGCTAGGGGAAATTGTGGACCTATTGAATTGCACTGTGTTAAACAAATAAGGATGCTTTTTATCAATCTTGAAAACAATATTATACACTCTACCAGAAATGAAAGCAAAGCTGTACCAAAAGAAAGTGCTATTGGCAAAACTGTCAAAACAGGTTGTGATTTTAAGTCTATCTGTGGCAAAACATGATTTATTTGAAGTGAAAGGATACATATCATCCTAAGAGGTCTACCAAAGAAATAATTTCTCTATTTGACAAATATTTTTAGGATGTGTTCCTTCTTTTAAAAACCTTTCCTTAATCAATTTTGCAAAGAATGTCTTTTTTTAAAATTTCTTTATTGATTAAGGCAGTGGTTCTCAACCTTTCTAATGCCGCGACCCTTTAATACAGTTCCTCATGTTGTGGTGACCCCAACCATAAAATTATTTTTGTTGCTACTTCATAACTGTAATTTTGCTACTGTTATGAATCGTAATGTAAATATCTGTGTTTTCTGATGGTCTTAGGATACCCTGCTAGCGGTTCTCAACCTGTGGAGAACCACTGCTGTAGAGCCTAAGACCATTGGAAAACACAGAACCACTGCTATAGAGCCTAAGACCATCGGAAAACATGAGGAACTGTATTAAAGGGTTGCGGCATTAGAAAGGTTGAGAACCACTAGATTAAGGTATTACATATGTGTCCTTATTCCCCCATTACCCCCCACCTCCCACTCATGCCCCCACCCCCTTGTTGTCTGTGCAAAGAATGTCTTTTAAGAGAGTGTAGGACAATTGCTCCATGTCCTTGCAGACTATAGGGTGTCAGATACCTGGAAAACCATATGGATCCTGTAATACCTTCATTTTTAAAGTTGAAGAAAATGAAATAGAAGTTAAATGACCTGATACATGTCATTATTATGGTGGCAGAATCAGCAACAAACAGTTAAGGACAGGGAGAATTAATTGAGCACTTACTGTGTGCCAGTTGCTCTTTTATGTACTTTACTTCTATAGATGACAGAACCCTATAAGCTATTATCATCATTCTCATGATACAAATGAGGAAACTGAAGTAGAAAGAGTGGAATTAATTTGCCCAAGATCACACAACAGTGAGTGGCAAAACCAAGATTAAAACCCAGACAGTTTGGTTCTAGATTTTATGTTCTGAAAAATTATACTATCCTGTCAACTAATTTTGTTTCATATTTTTATTTGAGGGATTGAGATATTAACTTTTTAATCAGCTTTATTGAGGCAGATAATCTATATATGATAAAATTAACTCATTTTAAATGTGTGCTTCAATTAATTTTCACAAACACATACAGTGAGTAACCACCACAATTAGGCTATTAAAATATTCATTTACTTTTTAAAAATGCCCTTATATCTTATCATAGCCATTTTCTTCACCCTATCCCTGGCCATTAGCAATCACTGAACTTCTGTCACTATGTGTGCTTTTCCAGGAATTTCTTTCTCTTTTTTTTATAGCTAATGTCTCATGCTTTATTTCCTTGGCTCAACCTGACTTTACCTGTTTTTTTTCCAATTTTTTTATTAAGGTATTATATGTGTACATATCTTACCATTGCCCCTCCACCCCACTCCCATATATGCCCTCACCCCCCAGAGTTTTGCATCCATTAGTTATGCTTATATGCATGCACACAAGTCCTTTGATTGATCTCTTATCTCCCCCACCTCTCCCTAACCTTCCCCCTGTAATTTGACAGTCTGTTTGATGCTTTACTGTCTCTGTATCTATCTTTTTGTTCAAGTTTATAATGTTCTTTATTATCCATAAATGAGTGAGATCATGTGGTATTTTTCTTTCATTGACTGACTTATTTCACTTAACATAATGTTCTCCAATTCCATCCAGGTTGCTGCAAATGATGAGAATTCCTTATTTTTTATGGCAGCATAGTATTCCATTGTGTAGATGTACCACAGTTTTCTGCTCCAGTCATCTGCTGACGGGCACCTAGGCTGTTTCTAAATCTTAGCTATGGTGAATTGTGCTGCTATGAACATAGGGGTGCATATATCCTTTCTGATTGGTGTCTCTAGTTTCTTCGGATATATTCCTAAGAGTGGGATTACTGGGTCAAATGGGAGTTCCATTTTCAGTTTTTTGAGGAAACTCCATACTGTTCTCCACAGTGGCTGCACCAGTCTGCATTCCCACCAGCAGTGCACGAGGGTTCCTTTTTCTCCGCATTCTCACCAACACTTGTCCTTTGTTGATTTGTTGATGATAGCCATTCTGACAGGTGTGAGATGGTACTGCTTTGTTGTTTTGATTTGCATCTCTCGGATAATTAGTGATGTTGAGCATGTTTTCATGTGTCTCTTGGCCTTCCTTCTGTCTTCTTTTGAAAAGATTCTATTTAGGTCCTTTGCACAATTTTTTATTGGATCATTTATCTTCCTTTTATTAAGTTACATAAGCTGCCTGTAGATGTTGGAGATTAAACCTTTATCAGTGATGCCATTGGCAAATATGTTCTCCCATGCAGTGGGCCTTCTTGTTGTTTTGTTGATGGTTTCTTTTGCTGTGAAAAAGCTTTTTATTTTTATGTAGTCCCATTTGTTTATTTTCTCTTTAGCTTCCATTGCCCTAGGGGCAGTGTCAGTGAAGAATTTCTTTTGGCATATGTCTGAGATTTTGCTGCCTGTGGATTGCTCTAGTATTTTTATGGTTTCCCGTCTATGTTTAAGTCCTATATCCATTTTGATTTTATTTTTGTGTATGGCATAAGTTGGTGATCAAGCTTCATTTTTTTGCATATATCTGTCCAATTTTCCCAACACCATTTATTGAAGAGACTGTCTTTATTCCATTGTATGTTCATGCCTCCTTTGTCAAATATTAATTGAGCATAGTGGTTTGGGTCAATATCTGGATTCTCTATTCTGTTCCATTGATCTATATGTCTGTTCTTGTGCCAGTACCAGGCTGTTTTGAGAACAGTGGCTTTGTAATACAGCTTGAAATCTGGTATTGAGATCCCTCCTACTTTATTCTTCTTTCTCAGGATTGCTGTGGCTATTCGGGGTCTTTTTTTATTCCAGATGAATTTTTGGAGAGTTCTTTCAAGGTCTGTGAAATATGCTGTTGGTATTTTAATGGGGAGTGGATTGAATGTATAGATTGCTTTGGGTAGTATGGACATTTTAATGATGTTGATTCTACCAATCCATGAATATGGTATGTTCTTCCATCTGTTTACGTCTTCCTCTATCTCTTTTTTCAGTGTCCTGTAGTTTTCCGTGTATAAGTCTTTTACCTCCTTAGTTAAGTTTATTCCTAGGTATCTTAATTTTTTTGGTGCGATGGTAAATGGGATTGCCTTTTTAGTATCTCTGTCTGTAAGTTCACTATTGGTGTATAGAAAGGCCATAGATTTCTTGGCGTTAATTTTGTATCCTGGATGTCTGTGAAGCAAGAAAGAAATCAATGGGTCCCCATTTCAGAAATTATTGGCATTACTTGGTGGGTAGATATGTCTGTAACTACCCCACCATCCTTGCCTCCTGGATGCTTGTGGGAAGCCCTATGGAATACTCAAACTCTAGCTCATTTGGGGGTCACCTCCACCCATTTAACTATGGCATGGGAAACTCAACATTTTTGGATCCACTCAGTATACCCTAACTGCTCCCAAGCCATAGCTACCCAATGGCAACAACATTCCTGGTGGATCCAACAACATTGGCCCCCTAAAAGAAGAAAAAGGGTAATACTTGGAGGAGTAGGGGCTGGCCTTGGTATTCTGGGACAAGCTGAACTTGCAGCTAATGAAGAACGTCATTCATTAGAAAAAGATTCTTTATCTCAAATAGTTCATATAGAGGGAAAGCTGTTTCAGGAAGAAGGAAAAGGGTGGGAAGCAGCATGGAAAGACAATAAAGCTGTAGTTTCATGGATAGAACAGACTGGACAGACTATAAAATCTCATGCACAAACCCAACAATGGGAACGTGCCTATGCCCTAACTCAACAGGGCCTATTGTCTATGTTAATGCAAATGGAATCTGAAGTGGCTATGAAACAATGGCCAACTATAATGGCTGCAGAAGTCCAGGCCAGACACTTATGGGACTCATATGGTTCCCCAGGAATTTGGAAAATTTTAAATGGCAAATGCGATCTACGATGTTGTGTCTTAAAAGCCCAGGTGCCTCGGTTAAATCCTAGGCTTAAATTCCCAGTAGTTCAACTGGCCGGCATAGGGACCATCCTCAATAATACTAGAATACTTCCAATGGGAAGTAGATGGGCCATATTTAAAAATAATAAACAATGGGAACCCATCTCATTGTCTGATTGTGAAAGTCGGAAAGGTGAATGGTTATGCCCCCAATCCATATGGAATACTGAATTCACCCAGTCCTGGCCTATTGTATCTACCCCCATGAATAACAACATATGGTATATGGGAAAGGGGCATTTTTGCTGGGAAGGGTTAGAAAACTCTTCTGTTATAGTAAGCGATTTTTACTGTAATAACACCAAGTTTATTTTAAATAATACTGGAATATGGTGTAATACTGAAATTATAGGCAAAATAACTTTGCCTGAGGTTCATAAAACCTATGATAATATTGATATTGAAAAACCAATGTATTGGGAAATTGAACTTAATCCTCCCCATGAAGTCATTTCTATGGAAACTAATTGGCCAGAAGAAAAATTGAACTTCTATATGATGAAATAGTAGAGAGTCTTAATTCATCTGGCCAAATATATCATAAAATACAAATTACAGTGGAGGAAAGCATATAATTAGCTTAATAAAAAATTATGATAATACATATAAAGGGTTTTTCGGTTGGCTGAGATGCTTGTTCCCCTTAGACTTTTCCTTGTCTAGTATTAGACATTTTCTGTTCCTAATCACTGTTATTGGTTTACTATTGTTACTTTTGTCTATAATATGTAAATGTTATATTAGATGCAGGAAAGCAAAACGTAAGACAAACAGCAAAAAGACTCGGATCATGGTGGCTCAAAAATTAGAAATGATCCAGAATACTTTTTAACAGGGACATATAGGATCTGACTGCCTCCCATTTACCTGCCCTTTTAAAATATATAATTAAACCTTAAATGCCATCTAAGGTTATGGTCTTGTCCCCATCCCCAGTGGTCCACCTGTTCAGCAAGACATGCTGACACTGAGACATCCTAAGAATGAGCCTTCCTAGCACTGTGGGACTCCATTATCCAACCAAAAGGTTGGTCATCAATGTATCCTTTGGGTTGATTTATGACCAAAAGGGGGGTGTGTGGATGAAAGGAGGCCTGCGTGGCAGTCTTGCAAACTCAGAGACCTGACCTAAAATAACCACAAAAGATGGTTTGAAAATTAAATATTTAACTACAAACAGGTTATAGTGGGTAGTCATGTCCTAGGCCGATATTTTCCCTGACAAAGATCTTCTTTACTGAGCCCATTTGCCTTTTTGCCTCTAAGATAACATATCTGTGAGATGTCTGGTTAACTTGTAACTTCCTTTTTACCCTGGACCCCTCAGGGCACAACAAATGGCACCGGGACATTCCCTCTTTGTTATTGTTATCAAGTTAATTGTCAACTGTTAATTATGTTAAAGTACCCTGTATCCATCTCTGTAAAAGAAGCACATGTCCATCATTTCACTTTTTGCCCTATCCCAAAGGTTTCCCTGCTTTGCTTTGTCCCACCTCCCTAATCTATCACCAATGAATTTCATGTAACTCACCTATGTCCCTTTCCTTTGATTGCAATGTATAAATATAGATGTAACCCTCCATTCTCCGGAGTATTATCTCAATTCATTGAGGTTCTGCTTCCCAGCATATGTCGACAGTTTGGCTCAAATAAACTCACAAAAATTCTTTACAGGTTTCAATGGTTTTTTTCCGTTAACACAACCATATGTTTAACTTTTAAGACAAGGCTAAATGTGTTTTCCAGATTGGCTGTGCCATTTTGCATCCACAACAAACACACATGAACATTTTCATTGTTCTACATTCTTACCAACAATTGTGTTTTCATTTTAGTTCTTCAGATTGATATGTAATGGACTCTGCTGTTTTAATTTCCTGATGATTAATGACATTGACCATCTTTTCATGTACACGATGGTGTTTTGTGTATTTTTCTTTTTGAAATGCTTGTACAAATATTTTGCTCATTTTTGAATCAGGATGTTTGTCTCTTAATTATTGAGTTGTTCTGGAAACAAGTAAATTTCAGGAAAATCCTTTGCAAATATTTTTCTCTTGTATGTTTTCAATAGATGCCCTTTATCAGTTCCTTTTATTCTTCTGACAATTTTTTAAATCATGAATTGGTATTAGAATTCTGCCAATTTTTCCCCTTGTATCTCCTAGAGGATCATATAAACTTTTATTTATACCTTGTTAGTATGGTGAAATACTTTGATACTTAAATTTAAACTAACATTGAATTCCTAATATACACTGAAATTGGTCATAATTTATTACTGCTTTTGTGTCTTCCTGGATTCACTGAACTTTGGCATGAATGTTTATGAGGCAAGTAGATTTTTAGGATTTTTTTTTAACAACTTTGTCTGGTTTTGGTATCAGGGAAATGCTGTCTTTTTAAAATGACTTAATAAGTGTTCCTTTTCTGTTTTCTAGAGTTCTATAGAATAAGTATTACTTTTTCTTTAAGTATTTGATAGAATTTACTAGTGAAGTCATCTGGGCCTGGAGTTTGATTTTTAGGAAGTTTAACTATAAATTCCATGCTTTAATACATAAAGTCCTATTCAGATTATCTATTTTTTCTTGCATGAGATTTGATAAATGTCTTTCAAGGAATTTGACCATTTCATCCAAGTTTACAAGTTGTTCATAACATCCCTTTCTTATTTTAATGGCTATAGGATCTGTACTGGTCTCCTTCTCTTCTATTTTTTTGGTCAATTTCACTTGAGATTTATTAATTTATGGATATTTTAAAGTATCTTCTTTTGTTTTCATTGGGTTTTATCCATTGCATGTCACTTTTCTATTTCACTTATTTAAGCAATTATCTTTATCATTTCCTTCTTCTCCTTATTTTAGTTTTATATTCCTCTACTTTTTCTAACTTTTAAGGTGGAAACCTAGATCATTGATTCAAGACATTTCTGTTATTCTAATATAAACTCTTAATGCTGCAATTTCCCTCTAAACATCCTATATAATAAAACCATAGTATGCAAATTGTCCCCTCTGAGTTCTTCCAGGAGTTCAACCAGAGGGTCGGGCGGGGCCAGCTGGGGGAAGGGAGGGAAGCCCTGGACAGCAGCCCCACCAGGGGAAGGGATAGAGGCCCTGTCTGGTGGCTGAGACAGGCAGCTGGGGGAAGGGAGGAAGGCACTGGCCAGCAGCAGGCTACTGGAGGCTAATTCCAGCATGTCATAATAAATGCAAGAAGTCCTCAAAAGATTGATGGGCTTCTATATTCAGCAGGGCTGAATACATATTATTGCCTACTGGAATGGCTGAAGGCATTTCCCCAAAACATAAATGATTGATTGCTGCCAGATAGCTGAGGGCATTTTAATCTACATGTTATTGCCTCCTGCTGGCCAAACACCTGAACAGCTGGAGGCAGTTCCCCCAAAACTGACAATGCCTACTGTATACTAAACCTTAGCCTTTGATATGTATATCTACTTTGCCTTAGGGCAGTTTGTGTTAATAAAGATCGAGGGGGTCCAGAGATTCAAAGAATTTAGCTACTACAGTTGAGCTCCCCTGGCTCCCCCATGGATTACAAATTTATATTATATTTCTAGTCTATCTTTATTAATTTACATGCAGAGCCTTCTCCAGATTCCTGAACCCTTCTAGATGCTGAGAAAGACCCCTGGCATTAGCAGGCAGCCACTAGGAACTCTACCAGTGCATGTATTACATGCACTGGACCTCTAGTGTTTTTATAATATCTTAACAAATTGTGATGATTGGTATACAACTTTCATTTATTAAAAATTCTCATTGTGATTTATTATATGATACATGGTTTATTTAGAATTGTATCATTTTATATTTAATTATTTATGGATTTTCCACATATCTTTCTGTTTTAGTAAAACTCTTGTTAAGAGACCACACTTTGTATGCTTTCCATACTTTTACATTCATTAAGGCTTATTTTATTGCATAGCACATGGTATAGCTTTGTGAATATTCTGTGTGTACTAGAAAACACTGTATTCTGCTCTGGTTGGATAGAATATTCTATATCTTTTAGTTAGATTGAGTTAGTTGACAATGTTATTAAGGCCTTCCATTTCCTGCATTATTATCTATTGCTCTATCAATTACCAAGAAAGGAGTATTATAATCTTCAACTATTATCATAGATTTTTAAAATTCCCTTTTCTATTCTAATTAGATTAGTTTTTGCTTGCTTCATGTATGTTGAAGCTCTATAGTCAATGCATAAATATTTAGGATTGTTTTGTCCTCTTACTAAAATATACATTTTATCATGACATAATGTTCATCTTCAACCCTGGTAATCTGTGTTCCAAATTCAATGTGTTCTTATAATCACATAGCCACTACAAGTTTCTTTTGATTAGTACGTTCATGTTTTTTTTTTTTTAACACTTTCACTTTAAAACTGTGTCTTTATATTTAAGTAGTTTGCTTTTAGATAGCATATAGTTGGGTCACACTGTTTTATCTAATCTGACAAACACTACCTTTTATTTGGAGTGTCTGGACAAGTTATTTTTAATTTACATATTGATATGATTTAGTTTAAAACCACCATCTTATTATTACTTCTCATTTTTATTAGTTCCTCATTTACTGCTTTCTTGGGGTTTATAGAATTATTTTTATGATTTTATTTTATTTTCATTATTAGTTTTTAGCTATACTGTTTTGTTTTATTATTATCAGCTGTCCTGGGATTTAAAATATGTATTTTTCACTTATCACAGTCCACCTTCAAATTATAACATTATAGAACTTCACCTGTAGTGCTACAAACATGTTTCAATTTCCTTCCTATGTCCTTTGTGCTACTGGTGTATATTTTATTTCTACTTACATATTAAACACTGCATTATGATTTTTGCTATAATCAGTTATCTTTTAAATAGATTAAAATGAGCAAGTCTTTTCTATTTACCACATATACCATTTCTGGTACTCTCCTTTACTCTGTGTAGATCCAAATTATTATCAGCTATTGTTTTCCTTTTGAAGAACTTGTTTTAGTACTCATGGTTCTGGTCTGGTGATAACTAATTCTCGCAGGGATTTTTTTTTTGTCTAAAAAGTATTTTGCCTATATTTTCCAAATATATTTTTACTAAATAAAAATTGTATATTGACCTTTTAAAAATTTCAGTACTTACAGAGATTGTTCCCTTGTTCTCTGGATTGCTGGCAGATTTGATGGTCTTATCCTTGTTTTCTGACTATAAGACACTTCTCTCCTCTGCTTTTAAGAGTGTTTTATTTATCACTGACTCAGCAATCATATCTAATAAAAGAGTAATATTCAAATTAACCATCACTCTGCTACACAATCTACGCCCACCAGCCATGACCACCAGCCAAGCCATACCCATCAACCAATCAGTGTGGGTATGCAAATTAACCCCAGCCAAGATGGCTACCAGAAGGGAGGCTTGGGTTTTCCCAGCAACAGAGGAAGCCAAGCTTTTCACACATTCTGGCGGGCTCAGGCCTCCACTAAAGGATACAAAGTTTCAATTATAGAAGGTAAACAAATTCAAACAGAAATGGCTGCTGGCCAAGGAGCAAGCAGGAGGCTTGGCTCCGCTCCAGGCTACAAAGTTTCAATTGTAGAAGGTAAATAAATTCCAGATACCAGCATCTCCACTTGGGTGGCCAGGGGCATGGCTGGCCTGCAAACCACCACAGGCCCCTTGCCCAGGCCGCTCCATGCCCCAAGGGAACCCCACTCGGTTCAGGGCAAACCAGCTGGCCCCCACTCGTGCACCAGGCCTCTATCCTCCTAGCTAATAAAAGAGTAATGTGCAGATTGACCATCAATCCAACACAAAATATGGCTGCCCCCATGTCGTCAAAGATCCTGCCCCCATGTGGACACAATATGGCCACCACAAGATGGCCATCAGCGGAGGGCAGTTGGGAGGCAAAAGGTCTGCAAGGGTGGGCAGTTAACAGGGACCAGGCCTGCAAGGGAGGGCAGTTGGAGACAGTCAACCCTGCAGTGGAGGGCATTTATGGGTGACCAGGCTGGCAGAGGAGGGAAGTTGGGGGCAAACAGGCTGGCAGGGCAGCAGTTAGACATCAATCAGGCTGGCATGGGAGTGGTTAGGGGGTTATCAGGCTGGCAGGCAGAAGCTATTTAGGGGAAATCAAGAAGGCAGGCAGGTGAGCAGTTGGGAGCCAGCAGTCCTGGATTGTGAGCGGGATGTCCCACTGCCCATTTAGGCCCGATCCCACCGGCCTAAATGGGCAGTTGGACATCCCTCGAGGGGTCCCAGATTGGAGAGGGTGCAGGCTTGGCTGAGGGACACCTCCCCCTCCATGCACAAATTTCGTGCACTGGGCCTCTAGTGTGATTATAATGTGCTTTTACATGAGTGAGTTTGTGTGTGCATACGTGTGTGCATGTATTTTGACCTTGGTATGTTGAGTGCATTAAATTTGAAATATTTCTGTCCATTATTCTTCAAATAACCCTTTTTTTCTGGTTCATTTGGTTGTTACTTATTTTTCAGCCTTTTTTTTTCTCTCTCTATTTCATTTGGAGTGTTTCTATTGTTATGTCTTTAAGTTCATGGCTTTTTTCTTCTCCACTGTCTAAAAGACAGTTATTCCCAGTTAGTTTTTTTCCTTTCCCTTTTCAGATATTATATTATCATCACTAAAAAGCTCCATTTGGACCATATGAATTTTCTATTTTTCCCTCTCATCAAGTCCAGATCTTCTTTTATGTTTTGAGCTATGGAACATAATTACAATAGCAATGTTAAGGTCCTTCTGCTCAGTAAGATGATGGAGGTCTGTTTCCCCCGCTTCCTTATTCTTCAAACTACCTGAAAACTGTCTGCAAGTTAGCTGGAACAATTATAGAACTCATAGAATTATACTCCTTCTCTCATGTATTAGAATCTTGCACTGTCCATTGACCAATGTCTCAAAAACAGTTGTTGGATGTGTTTTGTCTTGTTTACTAGTTGCTTGAGATGGAGGGTAATTTTCAGAGTCATTAATCCTTTTACTGGGTAATTTTAGTGGTAATGACCTAAGTTATGTTATAATGTAATTTTATTTCAATCTCTTACTTGTTGTATGACCTTGCACAAATTGCTGAATTTTAATAATCCATTTATGGGACTAACAATGTGAATAGTAGAAAAAATTATCTTTATTATACTGTAAACAATTTTTGTTAATATATAAATGTCCTGATAATATCTTTAGTCTAAATCCCAGATCCTTGGAAAATTAATAAATATTTTTTAAAATTTAGTTCCTCATCTTTAAAGTAGATATAAAATTGTACCTACTTAAAGAATCATTTGAAGAATAAATAAGACAATGCAGAGACTTTAGCTCAGTGTCTGGCATCATCTTGGTACTCAAAAATGTTAGCTAAAATCTTAATTGATGTAATTTTAATGGAATGGATATACTATAACATGGATTAGTATGCATTAAGAATTTTACAAGAAAATATGTTAGAGTTTATTATACTGCCTCACAATTTTTGAGCATAATATATTTCTTGTAGTATGCAATTTAGGGATCAGAAAGTTTAGTTGGTTTTCATAAGAATGCCATTTCAACAAATACTTATTGAAAACTTAGTATATTTAAAAGACTGTTCTGGGCAAATGGGTTAAGCAAATATTAACAACATATAGTATCTCTCATCAAATATCTTACAATCTAGCACTCAATTATACATTGAGAGAGTTCCTCTATTCACACACGCATATAGCTTCCTTAAACTAGTCTGGAATAAGACCTTTAATATCATTCTTTAAAATATTTCAAAATTTTATATTGTTTAATATTTACCTGAAGTACCCCTACCCATCTTCTATTATCTGCAAATTCAATTTTTTCATGACTATTGTGGCCTCCTGGAGAGGCCTCCTCCTGCCCTATGCATCTTTGTCCTGCCCCAAGCTGCCACTGGCTTTATAGCACTACATTGTGTCTCTCCCTCAAACAAAGCCAATATGTATTTTATTATCATTTAAAACTATCTTTTATTCTTTTTATTCTAATCCCTAAATCAAGCTTATTAATATTTCCTAAAATTTTTAAAGAAAGATATATAAAAATCTCTGTGGCAGTCTAAATAGCATAGTGACCAAGCTTTTGCTAATATTTAACCTTCTGAGTTGGTACCTAAAACCCATGATCAAGGGCAAAGAGCTGAACAGGCATAATATTTCTATAGAATGGAAAGGATAGCCACTGAATACTAAAGTTGAAATAAAAACAAATTACACTTCTAACTAACCTAAAACCAATCCTCAGAAACTTTTTATGAAAGTTGGAAGATACATTGTCCTTGTCCTGATTTTGTGTCATGCTTTTAAGTCTCATTTGCACCCACTCCTTGAGATTTGCAAATTGTTGCAGAGGAATTCTTATTATTTAATACACTAGTGGCCCAGTGCATGAATTCATGCACATTGAAGGGAAATTAATTAGAATTCCTGGAGCAGTGCAGCAGCTCAAAGGGTGCCTACAGAGTGGGCGGTGGGGGGAAGGGTGAAAAAGAAAGAAAACTCAGGCTCGGGTTTTCTGGCTCGCAGTGCTAGCTCCGGTGCAGGGAGTAGTGCAGGTGGTCCCGGGAGGTGGCCGGTGGGGTGGAATCGGGTGAGAGGAGCTGGACACTCCCTGGAGCCAACCTACCACGATCCCTCCCTGTCTGGCCGCACCTGGGGTAGCACCTCAGCTTGAAGGGCGTCTGTGGAGTGAGTGGGGTCCCTCTGGTAGGTCGGGTCCCTCGTCCTGGCCTGCAGGGATTGGGCCAAAGCCGGCTCTCCAACATCCCCTGAGGGGTCCCAGAGTGCAAGAAGGCACTCTTCAAAGTTGCTGTCACACAGGGTGTGGAACACAAACACAAGTGTGCAGTAAACCAGATTCGGGACCAACAGTGCCCCAGGAACAACATAACCCATGGCTGAAGGTGGAATTGCGTGGCTCCATGAGGAATCTGGCTCCCTCCTCTCTGGTGTTGGGGTGCATCACCCGAGAACCACCGCTGCGAAGTCACTGCAGCTTGGCAGCTCCTGCGTTCAACATCTTCCCCCTGATGGTCAGTGTGCATCATAGGTACTGGCTAGTTGGATGGTTGGATTGTTGGAGGGTTGGACGGTCACTTAGCCTTTTATACATATAGATAACAGCATGAATAATTTTGTGTGAAATATTCTATAGGCTTTTCTATATGTTGAAAGGAGTGAATTAACCATAACTGAACATATTTTATGAAATAATGTGGTGCTTTTAATGTTTAGTTGTACTTTGGATGCAATTACATATTTGCTATTATTGTATTACTAGAGGCCCAATGCATGAAATTCATGCACTCGCAGGAGGGGAGTGTTCCTCAGCCCAGTCTGCACCCTCTCGCAGTCCGGGAGCCTGTGGGGAGCGGGCCTAAGCCATCAGTCAGACATCCTTAACATTGCTGCGGAGGCGGGAGAGACTTCCACCACAGCCACTGAGCTCACCAGCTGTTAGCCCAGCTTCTGGCTGAGTAGCGCTCCCCCTGTGGGAGCGCACTGACCACCAGGGGGCAGCTCTGGCATTGAGTGTCTGCCCCCTGGTGGACAGTGCGTGTCATAGCGACCGGTCATTCTGCTGTTTGGTCGATTTACATATTAGCCTTTTATTATATAGGACTGAATTTTGTCCCATCTCTTCCTTCATGATGCTCTCCTGTACCTAAAGCCTGCTCATGAGTCATGATTTGCATCTTTTCTTCCCTATGACCCAGTGTTCACATAACACTGAAAATTCCATTCTCTGTAACTTCTCACCCCATACACTGTCTTCTTTCTACACAGGCCACTTGGATACTGCTTTTGCCTTACATTTATGTACAACTTTTGTTTTTATGAATTTGCAATTGTGCTGATACTGTACTGATAGGAGTATCCCTCTCACTGAGTTATTTTGCCCCAGATATATAGCCTGTGTAGTCATAGCTTACAAGATTCAGCATGCCCTCTATACCCTTTGTGGGATTATTGCCAAAGGAAGACATTGAGGCTTACACATCACTTATTAAACAAAATCCAGACACTCAGGGAAAAATACCATATTATCTCTTTCTAGGTTTAGATTCTTGTCTCCAGCAATGATTATTTAACATGCCTTTGGCCTACATTCTGTCTGCTTTCCCTCTACTTCACATAACCAACAAGTCATATCCTCATTAATTAAAATCAACTTCATTTACTTTAGTTCCTGCTTTTTCTCTGTTCTGGTCCAGAGCACACTATAATTTTTAAAAAATCATAAACACATATACATTTGAGGTTATTAATGGATGGAGATTGAAAAAAGGATTTCTTAGTGCCCTTCATTCATTCCTTTTTTAGCATCAATGTCTAAAAATACTCAGATATCTCCTACAATATGTGCCATCATTTCTCTAAAGGCCAGTTCTTTGATAAGAAGCCACTTCTTCTAGAAGCCTTCTGTTCTGGTTATTCCTTTGCCACCTCTTGATTCCTACCTGTATCCCATCTTTATCCATTGTCCATCATTCTGTCCTGCTCTGAGTTCTAATAAGCTGACTCATAGAGACTGAAACACATGAGTTATCTTGCTTCAGTTAGGTTTGCCCAATAAAGCACAGTCAGATGAAAGAGGATAGAATGTTTCTTCTCAGCTTCTTCCCTGTTCTGGGTGACATTTTCAGTAAGTGGCTGGGTCCCTTCCTGACTCCAGTTTTTACTAGGATGGTAACACTATTTTCTCTCTTTTCCCCATTCAGGCATAGGGGTAGCAATTATCTACTGCTTTCAATAGTCTCTGGGGGGTATCT